>NW_010973220.1:1848245-2046435 GCF_000737465.1 Haliaeetus leucocephalus
CATCTTCCATTGGGGAGTTTATCTGGCTGAGCCCGCTGTGAGCTCCTTCACAGAGAAGAATTGTTAAGAGAGCCAGGGGTGAGAGACAGGAAATTCGTGACAGGAAGCTCATGCAGTTCAACAAAGGGAAGAGCAATGTCCTGAACCCAGGGAGGAATAACGCCATGCACCAATATACACTGGTGGCTGACTGCTTAGAAAACAGCTTTACAAAAAAGGACCTGGAAGTCCCGGTGGACATCAAGTTGAACATGAGCCAGCGATGTGCTCTTGTGGCAAAGAGGCCTAACGGTATTGTGGGCTGCATGAGGAGGAGTGTTGCCAGCAGGTCGAGGGAGATGATCCTTCCCCTCCACTCAGCAGAGGTGAGGCACACCTGGAGTGCTGGGTCCAGTTCTGGGCCCCCCAGTACAAAAGAGACATGGCCATACTGGAGAGAGTCTGAAAAAAATTGCCACCAAGGTGACTAAGACTCTGACGCATCTCTCCTGTGAGGAGAAGCTGAGAGATCTGGGACTGTTTACCCTGGAGAAGAGAAGGCTCAGGGAGGATCTTACCAACATGCATAAATACCTGAAAGGAAGGTGCAAAGAGGATGGTGCCAGGCTCTTTTCAGTGCTGCCCAGTGACAGGACCAGAGGCAATGGGCACAGAGTGAAACACAGGAGGTTCCCTCTGAACTGCAGGAATCACTTTTTCACTGTGAGGGAGACAAAGTATACTGACACAGTTGCCCAAAGAGGTTGTGGAGTCCTCCTCCTCGGACATATTCAAAAGCCATCTAGACCCAGTCCTGGGCAATTGGCCCTCGGTGACCTTGCCTGAGCAGGGAGATTGGCTGAAATGACCTCCAGAGGTCATCAGAAGAGGACTTTTTTCAGTTTTGTTTTTCTACAGACATCTAAGGTTTTGTGTATTCTCTTTCAGAAGAACATAATAATATTATAGTGGATTTTATTGTCAATTTTTTAAAAGTCTTCTCTTTTCAATTATGCAGCAGTTAAAAGGAAATGGGTTTGGGTTTGTTTGTTGGGGTTTTTTTTAAACTCCTTAGCACTTTGCTTTATGAGCGCCAACTGATTCAATCCAAGTATTACAGTTAAAATCCCAAACTGCTTTCTTAACAGTCAATGTCATTTAGGACTAGCTGTTCTCCAAGTTGCAGGAAAGATTGTATCTCTTCACTTTTGACATGGGAGAATATGAAGCAGCTTCCTTGCCTCATTTACCAAGAGAGAGCTGTATCATTACCAGCACAGAATGTGAAGTCTGGATATTTAACAGAATGAAATGTCAACATTAAGGCCTCTAATGTGGCTTAGACAGTATTGTAGCAACTCTTGTCTTTGGGATATAATTTATACTTTGTAGATATATGTAGCAAAAAATACATTTTTCATTTTCCAAGACAATTGTTAGCTGTTTCCACCTACCACGTTTAATTTTGTATTTGCAAAGAAGTACAAGGAGCATTAAGTAAATGATACTATGCTTAAATTATGTACACTATATAGAATGTTATATTTTCACCCAAAACGTTACAGAGCATGAAAACAGCACAGAATAGAGCATTTGGTAATGTAATATTCTCTCTAAGTGTAATGGTGTGAGTAAAAAACAAATGAAGTTACAAATTTTAGTAGAACAAGGTATGTGTGTATACTCACAAAATCATGCAATACAGACATCTGAGTGAAAAGTAATTACAGTTGTACAGACTTTGGATACACAGAATATTGAGGATTTGAAAAATACATAGTGTGTACACATCTCAAAATTTTTTGTATCATTATTAAGATTGGAATTTTCAAAGTGTTTCTCCATGGACTAATTCTACCTTTTCTAAAATCAGCATTAAACCCCTGACTTTGAGAGGAATAAAACACAGAATTCCGTATGAAGCCTATTGGACTTGGACACATCTTGGACAGAGCAAGTGCCCTGTTCCTCTGTTTCTGCGGTGGGGGTGTAAACAGGTCTGGAGAGGATTAGACAATCGTCCTTAGTAAAGAGGGACATGATATATCACTGGGTGGTGTAGTTCTGTTCTTGCATCTATCCTACCCTAAATTAATCTGTGACAGTTTTCAGGAAAGGTTCAAATGGAGTCAGGTCAAATAAAATTATTTCTGTGCTATGGTTCTACATTTTTCCAGCTAATGAAAAATAGCTGCATTGTAATCTTCCAATCTATCCCACTGTTCCATATAAAAATAACAAAGCACTAAAATGTCCTTTTAGACTGATTTGCACTACTTTACAATTAGGAATGTTTTGGATTTGGTTTTGTGGGGGTTTTGGGGGGGGGTGGTGGTGGGAGTAGCGGGGGGGGATATTAGTCCTGCAAAATTCAGTGGAGCTATTTGAAGGGATAAATGTTGCAAGGCCAACAGTTTCAGTCAAAATAATATGCTTCAATTTTTAACTAGCTAAAATATTTGAATAACCGTTAAATATTTAATTTTTATTATACTGTATTGTGCTTTTGTATTTATTACATAAAGTTTCATTATTTTTAACTGCTAGACAAAAGTATGTAGGCTTTTGTGACTATAATGGAAATAATCACACTTTTTTGCATAATGAAGTAATTTGGAGGCGAGGTGTTTTGGGGTTTTTTTAGAAGAAATGAGTGAATAAAAGTCTACAGGATGCCTTTCCTATTATAGGGCTGTTTTTTTAACATTCTTTTGAATGACACCTATCAATGTATCTGCAGTTAGTGATCTTGTACCACAGTCACCATAGTTTATTGCGCTCAATTTATGACTTTCAAAGCAATTCATAGTCTTTACTTTTGAAGTAATTTTTGTCCTTGCTTGCTTGCTTACTTCCTGCCTTTGCTTGCCTACTTGCTTGTACTGGGGAGCCCAGATCTGGACTCAGCAGTCCAGCTGTGGCATCGCCAGTGCTGAATGGAGGGGAAGGATCACCTCCCTTGGCCTCCTGGAAACACCCTGCCTAATGCAAACCAGGGCGCTCTTGATCTAGTTCAACCAACAGTTATTAAGAGAAGCTCAATAACCTCATTAAGGTATTAGCTTTTTGGTGATATGTGTCATTCTGCATGCTAATTTTGCCATCTGATCCTTATGAAAAAAGGGTAATTTGCACTCTTTTTGTCTGAATGATGCAATCACATAGTCAAGTGCAAACAAGAGGGCTGTCCCAGATGTCCAGTTAATTATCATGAAAGGAAATAAAATACACAAAAGATGCCATACCATGGCAGGAACAAAAGGTTTCTTATTTAGAGCTAAGAGGAAGAGGGAGGAAAAAAAGCCCCATTCTGCCAAATTCCATTTCATTTACTAACAAAATACTTAAGAGAAAATATATCAATTGGTGAAAAATGAGCAAGAAAGTTCAGGTAGACAGAAAGGACCAAACTACCCTGATCAGTAGTTTCCTCATTAGTATGACCAAAAATATCCTTGCTGTCAAGAGACAGAACAGTATGCCCTATTTAACTTGAATTGGGGTTGTTTCTATTGGAAGTTATAAACAACCCATGTTCTAAAATGCAAATGTTGACTCCTCTTGATTCACACATCATCTTATCTTTTCAAAATGTGGTGAGCAGCCCCCAGGAGTCTCCAACATAGCTGCTGCTGTAGCATTTCAGGTTATTCTATAATCATCTTGAGGCAAGATTTAGCAAATACCCTAAATCTCATCCTACCATGTTTGTTCAGTCAGCTCCCTTTACAAGCCTGAAATTATTTTCTGTGAAGGCATTACAATGGCATGATAGTAAATTCAGTTTGTTGATTTCAGGATGTCAGCTGAATGCAAAATGTCACCTGCTTACCATGACAGTCTGAATTTGTCTTACAAACCAACCCTGAACATCCAGGTGAAATGGCTGTCTTCCTGTAGGATCAATGTTTATGCACCTAAGCATCACCTTTCACCTTCTGAGTCTTTAATGTCTACAGAGGATGGGAGTACATGCCAAAACCGAGAAGGCTCAGGAGTCAAGACCTAGCAGTTGCCTTTCAGATGTAACTTTACCTATATCTGGGTGAAATCTGCAATATTGTACAAGCAACTAAGCATTATAACTCAGTAATATGATCTTGAAAGGATAAAAAGCTATAATATATCTATCTCAACCTTAAACCTTAGATGAAGTACTGGACACAGAACTAATAATTTTTAATTTAATGAACTTCTATGTACTCTTACCTGATATTGAAGGAACAGAGAAGACACTCAGCCACTGTGTCATCTCAGAGAGACATCCATTTTTAATTTTATATGGAAACCGCTCAGGTATCACTTGCCCAATACTTTGAAAGAGAAAAGGCAGGCAGCTTCTTTTCCTAGGTCATGCTATTGCTGTGACAATCTCTTGACTGGCCTCTTCTTTCAAATCATGTTATTTAGACACCATAGGCAACCCTGCCTAAGCAAAAAATGTAAAAAATGAAGGAGAAAATGAAATGAATGTTTAATGAGACTATCAATTCCTTATGCCATGGAAACCCACTTTACCAAATGGAAAGTTATGTCTAACCAAGAAAGAGCATGTGATGTTGAAGCACACATATCCTGCTCGTGGCCACTTTCTCTGACTTCTGTTTTGACTTTGTTTCTGTTATGAGAGCAGGTACTGGGCTGTCGTTGGAGACTCCAAGTCTCTATGAAAAATTTCTGTTACTGATCCATAGGGTGAAGTCTGATAAAGAAAAAAGAAAAAAAGAAAAAAAGAAAAAAAGAAAAACAAAAAGCCTCTCCTTGTGCAAAAGAGGGAACAGATTTTGCAAGAGCAATCTAATTGGCACAAAACAGGATATGCTCTCTGTTTCTTGCCCCCAGAGGTGCACCCCTGTTATTTTCTTGCTGTTCTTGTTTGACCAAACACCTTTAAGGCTTCAAGTACTGACTATTTACAAACTTTCTCAGTCAAAGACTAGAAACACTTTGAATTTCAAGTTGGATCTCAGAGTACATGTCTTCAAGGTTCAGTGCAAACATTCTGCATAATTCTAGGTGCAATATTCTACAGGTGGCTAAGCAGAAGGTAGATTTATATAGCTGTAATAAGAACAAAATAGTTACATTTACATTAAAGTAGAAGGTTTTCAGCAACTGTCCTACAGGCTTGCTTGGTCTGAAGTGTAGCATGAAATATGATTTTCAATGTGAGAAAACTGTTAAGAATGTACAACCAAACATATTATTACAACAGGCAGGTAAGAGCCTTTCGGCTTACTGATTTACTTATTAGATGTGTCCCTACTTAAAATAGATGTGTCTTGTTTCTAGTTTGATCAGCCAGGAGGTTAGATTTTGAAGTTCTGAACTGGAACATAATACCATATAAATAGATGGCATGCCATATTGAATCTTCATACAAGTTTATAAGAAATAAGGAGGAGAACAAGGCTGAAACTTTCAAGCATTGTGGAGTAAATGTATATATTTTTCAGGATTGTATTTGTTCTATGCTAGAACTAATATTAGTCATTTTTTGTTGTTCCTTCAAGAATATTGTAATTTTTCTTCATAACTTTAAATATGTATCTAATATGATACACTTTTTCCATTTATTGCTAGAACAGTAAGTAGACTAAACACTTATTAATGTCATTAGAAATAACTAAAACTTTTACAGTTTTAAAAAACCATAATATTTTACTGTACTTACTATGTCTATAAATAAACTCATATTTTTTTAGTCCAATACAGAATGACTAAACAAAGACTGCAGGATCCTATACAATTGATATGCATAATGTGATTTTCTACAAAAGTTGTTTGTCAAATTATTTGATAGTAGTAGAAACATAAAAAACAGTTTGAAAAAAGAGCACTGATTATTCGATCTATATAACCTACAAAACCCATGTGAAAGGTCCCTCTGTTAAAAAAAATAATTAATAATAAATCACAAATATGACTAACCACTAACTTCCAGTTGACAATGTACTTGAAGGAATTGTTTTAGCAAATCCCTAATTATTAAAATTAAGGTTAGAAACTCCAATATCAGCTTGTGATTTAGTTTTATTGCTGTTTGGATGTCTGGATGTACACTATATAGGAAGTGGCCAGTGACTTTAGTGTTACTGTGAAGCAACAGAAACATTTAAACAAAAAATGGCACAATACAAGAAGCAAGAAACACAATGATGTAAAGTTCTAAATTTAGTGGATGAAAGTTCAAAAATGGATTTGCATTTTTCCCTTCCTTTCCCTTCCCTCTGACATTTTTCAAAGTATCTACATTCAAGAGACATGATTATTATTAAGAAGCACCCTGGCTCTAGGACATAGGACTACGACTGTTTCAGACAGAAGTACAGTGTGCAGGAGTCACCTGCCGCACTTTTAATTTATGCTAAGGGTCTTCATAAATCTACTGCCAAGTCTCTTTTCTTGATGGAGCCAGTAACAATTATACGTTTCTGGGAATTTGCATTACTGTTTACAAATTGCTGACGTTATACTCAGTTCTGTGTTCAGTACGAAAGAATCTGAATAACTAACTTGAACAGCACGTCTGTGTAAACAGGGAAGATTAAAAATCAAGGCAGTAAAACCTGGATTATTTCACCTTCCTTTTCAGCCATTTTCCTTCACAGTAGGGAAGAAGTAGCATTTTTAGTAAAACCTGTAGCTTCTTAGTTTCCTGGAAGAAGATCTTAGTTGAATCCCCTACACTTGACAGCTCTTGAAGCTAAGGATGAAAAATGGTAAAGTTGCCCTCATAAAAAACCATTTCCCAGCAGGGCAGTCGCAGGGGTTTGCTGGGGTTGGAGAACACGGGATTTAGCTCTGGTTGCCAAGGCAACAGGTAAGGAAGGAGCAGGTCTCCTTTCTTAAAGAAATTGAGTGGTCCTCCACAAGTGTTTGCACACAAAGAGCCACAGCTTGAAAAACAAGAAACCACAAAAAAAACCTATTTCTGCACAGACAAAATTACTCTGAACATTTTAAAGAGGGAAAGGTTCTGCAGTCCACAAACTACTTCCTGAGATCAATAGGACCGTCATTTCTTTTTCCTTTATATCACCTTAGGCACCAGGTTTGTTTGTTTGTTTGTTTGTTCTTTGGGTTTGATTTTGTTTGGTTTTCTTTTTTTACTATTTTTTTCCCCACTTTGAAGTAATTAATTTTCAGAAAGGTGCCATTTTGAGGATTTTATTTATTTATTTATTTAAATCTTTTAATATTGTGTCTTTTGATATGAAAAGAGGGTTCAACCTCATTGCTTAAATAAACATGCCCAAAACGGGACATTAAAATGCTTCTAACAAAAATAATTTTATTGTCCAGTTCTCTCTCCTCTCAGGCAGAAATAAACAAAAATAAGTACATTACTAATCCATTGTGAAGTTCCACATTTTGATCTTATATTTTATCACTGAATTATTACTTTCCATGCTAATCTAATTTACCATATGTGGCTGCATTCAAAGAGGAAAACAGAAGGTTTATCTAAAAGAACAGGTGGTATTTTATGTTAACTTTTTATTGAGATATGTAAATATATTACCAGAAGTCATCCAGATATACACAACTATAGAAAAATTGGAATTTAAGTGGAGTATTGTCCTATTTAAGAAAACAATGATGTTTTTGTTAAGTTCTTTTGTTTACTGGAATGATTTATAGGTAAACAAATGTGATGTTACACCTTAAAAATGTAACTGTTAGGCTTTTCCTATCTTTGCTTAATTTTCTGATAAGCTTTGGTAGGGGACAAGATAACATTCTCTCCTGCAATCAAACTGCCTGAACGGCAACATTAGAAGGAGTGATTTAATTACTACGGAAATGAAGGTGTGGTTTTAAAGCTTAGAAGTTAACTAAAATATAATGCATTCCACCTGGTGGTATCAGAACAATGCACACTGAGGAAACCATCTTCCATCACATCTGATGCAGAGAAAAGCATTATGCAAAATTAAATATGTTGGTCCTAGTGCATAAGTCATCAAGAATAAATAAACTTACTTCAGTGAAGAGTGAAACATGAAATGAAATACAATCAATTTTCTATTGTAATTTTTGTAAAAATTTCCATTGTGAACAGGGGATATTTTTCTTATCTTTAAAAAAAATTACTTAACAGTGTATTGTAACATCATGGCTAGCTGTCAAAAATGAAACTCCTGAAAACATGTAAACTAACATGTTTATATCTTTGTGAGGGGTTTTGGTTTTGTTTGTTTTTTTCTTCCTTTTCATCATTTCGTATTGATACCAAAAAGATGGTCGAAGAAACTCTCTAAGACTCATTTTGGAGTTTTAGAAAGCAGGCATTCTTTATTGCAGCACTGGATGCATGAGGGATAGTTCCACCTAGCATGCATACCACAGCTTTAGCACTAACAGGTTATATAGAATAACTAATTGCATATTAATCAGATTAGTATACATATACATAAAAATGATTATAACTGATTGTCATAGTACTGCCTACATCCAATCAAGCCGAATGAAGGATCCATTTGAGATGAAGGGCTGCTTTTATGACCACCGACCCATTTGAAGTTCTTGCTGGCTGTCCTTGAAGTCTTTGTTCTTGTCCTTGTTCTTTGATCTTGAAGTTTAACGCAGTTTCAATCACGTGGTCAGTTTCAACATTGTTCTCATCTGGCGTACAGGAACATCTAGTCATAAGAGCAAAGAACTGCAAAACTTATGAGTAATTACCTCTACTAGTTAATTGCTTGGCTATACTTTTGTCTGTTGTTTCAATCACAGTGTTAGTATAAGATTTCTAATAATTATTTACCAAATCTCACTTTTACAGTTACCTAGCAGCAAACCAGTTTCCATGGCTGGTACAAAATATTAAAACCATCAAAATATTTAGACATACCATACAGAATGTATGGAAATTGCTATCACTATCTATCTTTTTCTTTTTTTTTACTTTCATTTTCTTGACACCATCAACAGTTAATTCAGAAGTCTGGAATAATGGCAGGATATTTGAAAGCACAAATATTTTCAAAATCATACAGCTACATGGCATTTTTCTCACCACGATCTCAGTTTCAGTCATTTCACTTTAAATTGAGGGAAACATCTGCCTAATCTAGAGGCCTATTTGAATCTATATTTTAGAAACTATTTTTTAAAAAATCCTGAAAAGAGTGCCTTATGTCCTGTAAAAGTTAGCAAATATAAGGAAGTGTTTATGAACTTAGGCAATTTCTTCAGTGAAACTTAAGACCTTGTTAAACTCCCAAATGAACTTTCAAGATCAGTTTCCTTCACCTATATAGTTGGCATACACAATCAAAATTAAAATATTTTGTTGGAAAGATGTGAACTTTTTGAGATTCCTGATACAGTGTCTTTCAGAAAGCTTTGGGACACCACAGGCTAAGAATTATCCACACCTGCTCGTTGAATTCAAAATAGAAGTTTATGTATTTTAGGATGTGTAAAGGGAGTTCTTTGGATTATTTTGAATAATTTAATTCAGTTTAGGACAATAAAGATGTGTTATCTGATCCCACCTCCTCTTCCTTTCCATCTTGGCACATTCTGCATTATATGCACCTAGTTATGCAGCTACAGCCGGGAAGCAGCAGGAATCCTGACCCACAACAACACCTGCTGCACAGCACCAATGCATACAACTCACCCAACCCCGTCATCACTTTCTAATGAGCCATCCAGCCACGAACTTAATAGGGAAGCAGTAGACATTTAACCACTGATATGCATTGTGCTACAATTGTCCAGAGCAAGTCAAGACTTCCATGAGATTTAGTTGGGAGGATGCCTCCTCTGAGGATTTCAAGTGAGCTTGAACACTTAGGTGATCACTTCATCCATGGTACAGTGATTCTAAGAATAAGCCTCTGAAGAAGTTTTCAGTAGAAAACATCAGCTTGATTGGTACCCTACATAACTAAGCAGGTTAAAGTTTGGCATTGTATTTTCCAATTTGCTTTCCTAAATATCGGTGCTGGTATTTAGGACTCTGCCTGACTGGCACAACAGGATCCTCAGTTTTGTTTCTGATCTCATCCATTCTCATTTGTTACCTCTTTTTTCCTACTCCAAACAAGCCAGATTTGTATTTTTTAAACAAAGAATGCCTTAGTGTTCCTGATCATCCCTACACTGAAATTCATGATCTGTATTTCTACAAATCACACTCATTATTAAAAGCAGATCCCATGAATGATGTTTGATAAAAATACCTTTGGCCCAGGACAAAAAAACAGATAGACATAAAGAGTTCTTAATTTGTCTCTGAAGACACTTCCACATTCCTCACATATTGTGACACAGGCCTAAAGTTTCTTTTCTTCTGGTGGTTTCTTAGTATTATATTCACTAATACATTGCCATACTTTGATTTGGCACATCATTTTGTATGGAGGAAGCATGAGATAACTCAAGATTTCAGAAACTTCCTTTTCTTTTTATTTTGTTCACACTGCATAAATCTGTGGGATTTCAGTATTTTACCTCATAATGGCTAATTAAAAGCATATGAGGTTTTACAAATATTACATTTTATATTCCAAAAGTGGATTTCCACTGAACTGTTCTCTTACAAGAATTGAAACTAAAGGCTCTTAAATGACTGAAGTATTGAATCACCACTTGTGAAGTCTTTATTTTCAAGGTTTACACTGGTGTTTTTGCACAGGGAATTTATAGATGCATTAAGCTTGCATGCTGTATGCATTTCATTTGGGAAATAATACAAAATTTACCAAATTTTGAATATTGAATAATTTAGTTCTCCCTTAGTCACTTAACTATTTAATGCAGTATTTAGCAATTGAAAAAAAAATCTACCAAATTACATACTTTTCGTCAAAGATGTCCTTTATAAAGTCTCAAAATTTCTTCTTCAGAAGACATTACATTTTTTATGCCAATATGCTAAATAGAATCTTTTTTTAAACACAGTCAGTGAAATATTTTTAAAAGTTCACAGCCATCAGAGGCATTCAGTAATGCTAATATATTCCTTTTCTACACATCTGTAGAGAGCTTTACTTTAAACCTTGTTGATTTATTTATTTTTAAAATAGTGCTAGGAAAAATTGCACTTAAACATTCTTTCAGTTTTCATTAATTAACCACCTTTTTGCTAAGCTTTGTAGAGTTGGTGGAAGAGGTGTGATTTCTCCACAAACCCTCCTTTCTTTTCTACTCCTGTTTCTTGCTCTCATCCCACCAATCCACTACCCCCAAATAATATTTTGACTGTGTCATTTTAATTAAAAAACTATTATAAATGAGATGGAGCAGACATATATTCCCAACACTTTCAAATTAAGGCCAACCTGTTGAACATATGACAGAGAAAAGAACATTTCCATTTGCATGAGGTATTAGTGTTTATTAAAATATTTTGAATACAGAGAAAGCACTGGAGCAGTAAGTATTCCATGTAGTACTTCCTGACCAGGGTAAGAATTCACATCAGAACACACAAATCAGTATTTCTCAATGGTGGGATGTATGATACTCTCAAAACCCCATAAATTCAGTTTTGAGGAATACTGTAGGAACCTAAATCACTGTAAAGTTCATTAAGACAACAGATTCCCAGATAGATCACTTTTTTATCTGAGCCAAAAAAAATTGCAAACAACCAAGTTTTTTGTGTTAACTATGAAATAACTGTTTAGGTAAAATATACTTATTAATATAAACCTGTATTAATTGTGAAATGACTTGCAAAACCAAAACACTTTTTTTTGGATGTTAAAAATATCCCAGGCGCTGATGCCAAAGTGCTTGTAGATATTTATGTTTGCAGGCATCATAATAAAATGCTAACTGAAACCCTCTTGTGAAGCCTCAGAAGTAAAAAATATTTGCTTTTTAAGGACAATAACTTGCAATTCTCAAGATTAACTTTGTTTAACAATATGTTAACAGCTAACATAGCCCAAATATCTGCTATCTCTCCTTATTCACCTGCTGGATAATGACCATCGTGACACAAAGTCAGTCTTGCTCAGATAATGTCACCTCATTTTGTACTTGCCTCATTGTAAAATGTTTAGCTGCAACAGTTTATAGTCCTTTGAGAAAAGAACTAGATTAGACACTCAGGGACATAGAATCTCAGAAATTACAAAGAATATGCGACAATAGGGCTTTGTTAAACTATTTGACAGTAATAAGAACATCAAAAAGAAATTGAAAAAGAAGCACTAATTATTTGATTCATACTACCTATAAAACCCATGTAAAAAATGTTAAAAAGTATGATTTTTATAATAAACAAAATAAAATGTTGCACTAAAAAAAATTCATTATTTCAAACCTGTCAGAAAACAGATGCCCGTATTAATTTCCATTCACATTTTCATTACAGCCAAAATGTATATTATCTATAAAAGCAAACATAGAACTGCAGTCCAGTAATTTGAAACTTGTTGTCTGACAATGACAAAAAAAATCAAGTCAGCTCAGTGAAGATGCTGTTTTTTCTGTGAAACTATTATTAGGGTGCTTATACATTTGAAACGGAAATCCTAATCAAAGAAGATTAGTAAAGTTTCAAGTGTTAAGGGCATTAATAATTATAAAACTTAGCATTTCAAAGGAAAGCAATTTTAGCTGTTCGCATAAGTCTATTCTGCATTTAAATTGCTAGCAAAAAAAAAAAAATTCCTTCAATTCTTCAGAGATGTTGGGAAATTCCCTTAATGGAAATAAATAACTTATTCTGGGGAATAAGGGATATATATTATTTGCTGATATTTTATTTTTTATCACATTATTTTCTTTTCACTAGCTTACATTAATCCTACTCCCTGTGGGTCATCTCCTTGTAGAAATGTAGGACAGTCTGTACACCTGAGACTCAGTAAAACTTACACAAAGGGACTCATGTTGTGGTGATTATTTATGAAGTCACCAAGGATCTCAGACAAAGGAAGTCTGCAAGAAATTATTGGCAGTAATTTGAGTAAGTAGGAGTTTTACTTCATCTTTCCTTGTTCCAGCACATTCTGAAAATACATACTTGTAATATTTGTGCTTATAATATATGCACAAATAATAATGAACCATTGTAATTTTTTTAATAAAAAATGAAATCTTGAAAGAGGCAAAAAGAGCAGAGTGTCTAAATATTTCCCAGTTATGGATTTTTATTTAAATATTATGAGTTGTGGAGTTTTCACTGAGTTTAGAAACTTACCCTTGGATGCTCTCTCCTTATTATATCACTATTCTACTTTGTGATTAAAAGGTGAAATAAGTATATTTTGTAGATTTTATGTGCACTCTTGTACCCTTTACAAAAGCTAAAATAATAACAAAACCTGTTTTCCCCTATTGTGAAAGGGACAAAAAAACCTACACCCTGCCCCACTATTCAGCTTTCAGAGCTACTAAGATATAATGAAAAAGTTGAGATTATCTCTTAACTATGAACAAAAGCCATATATTTATACTAGAAGTTTGGGGTTTTTTCTGTGGCTTTGATCTAGATGGAACAAATTCTATGGAGCAGATACAAGATAGAAATCCTTCTGTTCTTACTATGGACATAGCAGAATGCAGTTGGAGAAATAGAGGTGCATCTTTACTACTTATATTTCTTACTGGTGTTTCTTCAGTGAATCATTCCCTTTCTAAATTCTTTTCAACTTCTCTATGAATTTTGAATATATTTTGAATCACAAATCCTTCCATGAAGAAACTTTGGTGACTGTGAACATATACCATGAAGTGTGAAGTGCATTCAGCTTTCTAATACAATATAAATGAAACAGACAAAGCCCTTCCTCATAAAATAATTAAAAACTCAGTTTAACAGAAGAAATCCATAATTCTAGAAAGTATGCAAATATTTTTAGAAAAAAAAACTATTAAAAAAAAAGAAACAAACTGTCTTGAAGAACAAATCCTTCTCAGAAAAATAAATAGAGAAACCATTTTTGCTGGTTTGTTTTCAGGGGGTTTTGGTGGGGGTTTTGTTGTGTTTTCATTTTGGGTTGTGGTTTGGTTTTTTTTAGAAGTATAATTTCAGGAGAATAGTGATTGAGTTGAAGGCAGAAAATGTGCAAAGAAACATAAATTAGATCTTGAAACATGTAGTCATTTAAACCAGTAACTGTATTGTACTGTACCACTTTTTTTTTCTCCTGTTCTTTTCCCTTTTCCTTCTCTTATTCCCTCTTCCCCCTTCCCTCCTTCTTTTTCACAAATGAGGAGGGCTCACTAACTTGTCATTGAGGGCTTCATTTGGCCACACACCACACAGGCATCTATTGTCATTTGACTGGTTCTAGGGCATCTTGCCAGGCTTTCAGTTGCCTGTTCAGAAGGGCACCCACGCTGCCTGGATGCCTGGTTTAAAGCCACTGGCTGTGTATGAATTATTTTCAGTAAGCAAACCAGTTGTCTTGGAACGTACCAGACACCTATGTGGGACAACTGAATGAAATCCTAAGGACCTACTTCAGGATGAGATGAATAACTCACTAGGCTCTACTGAAGTACTTTTCCATTGACAACAGTATATGTTTAGATCCTAGCTGATATGTGCACACCTGGAGGTACTTTTAGATAACTCTGTCATTAACAAAAACCTACTCCCAGCTCTTAGGCAAAAAGAGTTGCAAAGTCCTTTTATCTGCATATTTGATTTATAAAACTATCTACAGTCTTACCACCTTTTTTTTTTTTTTTTCATGACAGAAGGGTTGGGATTCAGCTTGCCTAATTTTGGGAACCTGATTCATTTGCCTAAACATTTTCATTTATTACTGTTTGAGATGCACTAGTTTTTCTCTCCTTACCTCCAGCTACTAAACTAGAAGACAACAGGTCTCCCATAAGCCTTTTGTCATATCTGCCAGCTTTCTGCAGATGTCTTCAGCATCCTACTTAAATGGCATTAGATGTCTATCTTTCACAACTGAATCAACCCTTAGGTGTCAACATAGAGATATCTACATTTGAGCTAGTCATTGTGGCTGTCTTTGTAGCTAATGAAGAGAAATGAGGCACAATTTATTTGACTTACTTAAATAATCTATAATAGGATGAGATGACTGGCAATTTGTAAGTTTGTCTGTTTCCATCTCCTATAAAGAGAATCTAAGATGATTAACTCAGATGTAGAGATCCACACTTTAATTTATTTGATTTATTGGTATACCCAGTCTACATTTGGTTAGATGTCTTCCATTCAATGTGACCACTCTGATGCTTGCAATCAAACATAAGAAATAGTTTATTTTGGTAACATCAGCTATGATTACAAAAAGGAGAAATTCCATGAGACTTAATCATTATTGCCAAGATATGTTTTTTCTCTATTAAGAGTGCATTTTTAAGAATTCTGTTCTTGTTTGTTTTAATATTCTACTTCAACCTTCCTTGAACATCAAAAACTTCTATATAAATGAAAATATTAATATATTTTTTCATTGATTGTGTTCTGACTCACTGAAACTCAAACCAATACCTACTAAAAAATACACAGCATACAGATTATTTTCGCTTTATTAAATAGATGCTAACTAACACTTCTGTGAAGTTCAATATATTTAAATCATAGTTTACATGATACTTCATCTTTAACCTACTATTTTTAGTCATATATATACTTCTAAAAACTTTAATTCTTCAAAGTTGAAACAATGGAAGTTTATCACAGTTTTAATCTTCCCATATTTGATTTTGCTTCAAAATCATTCTTATAAGGCAGCTTTATAAAAGGATGAACTATGTCAACAGGTTAATTCTGTAGGCACAAAAAATAATAGGTTATTAGTCATCACCAAATTTTAGAGATTTTTGGCTAGAAACACAGGTGTAATATAGGAATATGCCTGCAAGGTAGAAAGGTTTTCACATGAAAGGGGAAAAGAATCTAAACCATTAAAATCCTGCCAATGCAAAGACTTAAGTGCCAAATTGTCTTGATCCCCACAAGTATTCCAATCTGCTTGTCTTCTAACGCTGACTAACCTGTAGGGGACTGTACTATTTAAAATCTTCTCCATTTAGCATGAAAATCTCCTAGGAATGTAACAACAGGCATGCATTTGTGCTCTGAGGTATCTGTTTTGGCTACAGAACTGCCTATCACTTAGCTTTTCCATAGTGCTGTCTGCAGTGAGTAACTCCTAAAAAGTGCTTAGTGTCTTAAGAAGGCTGAGAACATGGGTTTGGCACCAATATTTTTCATAACAGATAACGGATGTAAATGATTATTCCACATGAAACACAAGCCCTGTTCAGTTTGAGGGACAGCACAGGATTTCTTCAGTTTGCAGTAAGTTTCTGGGTTACGTTGCCACAGCTTGTCCCACATCCCTTCCACTCTTCTTTTAACTGGCAGGTATACAAGGGTGACAATGAAGAGGCAAATGAGATTGTGGCTTCAGTCACGATAAAGCCATTTTTATCAAGGTGGGGGACTGGGAAGAACAGACTTAGGATCTTGATCGCATCTGCCAGTTTCTGTTCTATAGACTGTGAAAGGTAAACTTAACATGCTTACATCCTTCAGGGAAATGAGATCCTACTTCTTCCTCCTGCAAAACATGAATCAGGTTCCATTTTACCCTGACATCCATGACTTGCACTTCCAGTTACACCATAGCCAGCAACAGAAAGACACAGTATGTTTTAGGCCAAAGAAGACTAAACTGCAAAGTTTATGCCTGCTGAGCAATTGATCAAGCTAACAGCTAATTAGAGAAAGAATGTGTCAGAGGACTGTCACTACTCTCTTTTCATTTATTCTGCCCCATTAGGCACTTATTCTGTGAAACAGACTAGGAGATAGGACCAACATTATATTCCTAGTTTCACATTTTCTATATTTTCCTTATGGAGCTGAGTAAGGCTAAGTTTTATATGGAGGATTTTGCAGTCCATTGTTTTCGCAAGACTTGGAGTGAATCTCAGTGGAGACATCTTCTATAGAAAAATTTAGGCTTTTCTTGAGGAAGACTAGATTATCCTGCCTGAGATTAATCTGCTTTATGCTTTAGGTAAGTGCTTACTTGGGAAATATTAGAAAATGCTTAAAAACATCCTTTTGCATACCATTAATTCAATATTCAGAAACTTCAAACCATATACCAAGAAATTACTAGCTCATTTTTCCTAAAAAAAGAAAAAAAAAAAAGATGACAACTGGTGCTTTTCACCTGAAAAAAAAAACCTAAAAAAAATCATTCTGGTTACAGTGTGCCTGGCCTGTACATGAAAATAAGGAAGTGAAAGTGTACCCTGATTTAAAGAACATATTAAGTTTTCATGTAGGTAACCAGGGCTAGAGCTGAAGATTACCCAAGTCATCTCTTCATTGTCTTATACATTTATTTAAAAAGTGATATGACGTTCATCATAACCTACATACCTGCAATCATTCTTGCAACCATAATCACTGGAAAAATCTTGTACTGTAGAAACATTTGTCTTTTTTGGAGTTTGCCAGTCTAAGTAATCTGTCCCTTTGTGTGTTTTGTGGTTTTATGTTCCCTCAAAAATGAAGGGAAAACCCCGCTCTGCTCTCCTTCTGCATAAAATCATTCTTCACCCCTTTTTTCTGTACCTTCAGGGCTTCAGCAGCAACTTCAGGGAACAAAAGCCCTTTTCAAGTTTCAACTCAAAATTAATATCCAAACTCGATGATCAATGGCCTATAACTTAAATCCAGTGGATAACATCTTCAAAACAATTGACATTGCAGGGAGGCAATCAAATCTTCAGAATGATATTTGTCAAAAGCTGAAAGCAAATTATGACCATGTTTTATGAGACAAACTGAATGATTATCTTACTCTCACTGATCATATTTGTTCTTGGCAATCTGATATAGCTGGATTTCCAACTAAACAATTTTCAGATCCTCATAAAAAAGCCTCAGACCAACATATCTACTTCCATGTATTGTTGCTGTTCAAACAGTAGAATTTTGTGAATATCCCCAAAGAAAAAATACTCTGCAATATTTCTAATATGTCCGGTTTATTAAGCTTATCAATGGAGCATGAAAATCTTCCTTTTCATTTACTGCAGAAAGAGTATTTCCATGTCTGTGAAAGTAATACTTATTTGCACTGTATATTAAACTCTTTTCTAAAGCTGAAAATCATAATTACGTATGCACCGCACGTTGTATCAGTTTCAGTAAAACATTTTTTATTGGTTTTGTGTTAGTATTATGCTAATTTTCACTCAGAAAGATGAATTAGATATAGAAGGAATTTCTATATGCATTAAGTAACTTTTATTTTAAATTAGTTTTTTTATATAAACTGCAACAATCAGTTCAATAAATAGTCTGTGAACCATGAATTATAAGCAAATCCTTCACAAAAACACACAATTTAAAGAAAACTGTCCCTTTTTCCACTGGGACATCTATGTATCAAGAAGATTTTCCCTGGGATGTTATTCTCTACCACAAACACTTTGGCAATAATGTCTGTAAAATACTATTTTATATATCCATACTAGACCATACATTTCCATGGCAAACTCAGGCCATTAACATAAGTACATAAGCCCTTGCTCCAAGAACAGAGACAGCTGCAGGCTACCCTAACAGGGAGCAGTGGATGGAGGTGCCAACAGTGGAGGAGGCTAGAAACTTGTGACTTCTGACAACACAGCAAAGCTCCTTCTCTTTCTGCAGTTCTGCAGTTATTGAACAGGTGTAGTGCCCTGGGAACAGGTGAGGACCTTGACCTCCAGTTAGGCAGGCATCAGAGATGCCTGAGCCTGAACCAACAAAGAAAAGGAGGGTGACAGTCACTGGAGATGCCCTCTGATGGAGGATGGAGACACCCACCTGTTGATGTTTTGGAAGGCTTGCTGCTTGCTGCTCGCAGCTTGGTTGCCTCTTGTATCTCAGAGAGAGACTGATAAGGCTTGTCCAGTTCTCCAACTATTCCCCTTGCTGCTAATCCATGTAGGCATCAATGATACTGCCAGGGGCAACCCTGCACATGTCAAGAGTCATTACAGACCTCTGGGAGCAGGAAGGATGCAAAGGACGGTGAGTAGTGGGATGGTTACCCCAGCTAGAGGCCCGGATGAAAGTCTCAGTCCCTCCAGTAAAGGAGAAAGGCTGAGGCAGAAGTGGATGCACCAGCATATCAACACCTGGTCAGGTAGCTGGTGACCCAGACAGAACTTTGGCTATTATGACCATGGGACCCTCTTTGAGGAAAAATGACTGCCTACGAGGGACAGGATCCATCTGACAAATGGGACGAAAGGCTAAAGTAGGTACATCAGGGAAGGGCTGTCATCATCTGAAAAGAAGCAAAGATATGGAGGGGCAGTGAAGAACTGTCTGGGGCACTGCACGATGGGGGATGTTCTTGCACTTTCCCAGTGAAAGCAGCACGGCTGGGGTCCATCTTAAACACCTGCATACAAACACATGCAGCATGGCAAACAAACAGGAGAAGCTCAAAGTCTGTCCACACTGCAGAGCTATGACCTCACTGGGAATACAAAGAGACAGCAGAATAGGTTGCATGACTGAAGCCTTAGTGTCTGAGTGGAGACTCTTCAGGAAAAAGAGGTGAAGAAAGTGAGGAGGAGGGGTTGCATTCAATGCCTTTGCATTGGCTGGAGTGCAGGCAGCTTTGGAACTGGGACTGAGCTGCTCAAGCAGTTCATCATGGGTAAGGATAAGAGGACAGACCAGAATGAGTGATAATGAGGTGAGAAACTGTTATAGAAAGCCTGATAAAGAAGAGGAAGTTAGATGAAGCCTTCTTTAGACAACTGGAAAAAAACTCCTCACAATTGCAGGTCACTTCACTATCTGCTCAAAGGGTAACAGGGCTGGATATAAACAATACAAGAGATTTCTAGAGTGTTTGCAGAAAATTTCTTGATGCACATGATCAAGGACTCAGGTATGAGACATACATTGCTCCAGCTTTTAGTCAAAAATCATGAACTGAAGATGTGAAGGTCAAGAGCAGTGACCATAAGACTGTGGAGTTTAAAACCCTGACAGAATCAAGGAAAATAGATTGTAGCAAAACCAGAGGCCTGTGATACCTATAAATTATAATTACAAAAATCAATACAATTAATTTGCTTTAAACCCAATATAATCTACCAAAATAGTGTAATCAAAACCAGTATGTATCTTGTAACACTGTGGCACAGCCACATATAAGAGTTTTATGCAAGTATGTGAACACCAAAGGGGCAAAGATTTGTGTAGCTGCGTGCAGAATAAATGGGAAAACATGTCAACAGTGACCCAAGTAACAGGATTCGCAAGATAAAGAACAAAAAATAAGAGAAGTGCAAGGGGCTGCAAATAAGCAGAACATTTTGTTGAATACAGAAGAAAGATGACTGGCAAAAGCAGCAAGCAGATAAACAACCTGGGGAGCACAGGAATATGCTGGACTGCATATCCCTAACCCTTGGGAACTTTTGAATATCATTGTTATTAACCCTCAGCTAGCTGGGATGGAATTTCTGTGAACATACGTAGACATTTACACCCAGTTTGTAAAAGGATACAGTGAAAAGAAGACAGATGAATCCCACTTTTGAAGTGTTTATTTCTCCTTATTGAAGAAATCAGCATCAGGTCATATAAATCGCACCTTAAGAAATAACTGAATCTCAAAAGACAAAGAAGGTTTGAAGAGAAAAAGGCACAAAGGACACTAGAGGGCTAATTATACATATTGAATACAAGATAGGGATATTTTCCACTCCAGCCCCAAAATCTCAAACAAAGCAGAACAAATCAAACCAAACCAACCAAACAAAAACATTGGACGGGATCTGCTTGCTGTGGTTATTTTGCAAGAAAAGTTCTGTTCTTTTATGTGGAAAGTGCAAATGATATGTTGTTCTGTATCCAATAGTCTGGTTAACCTATTGGTTAAGCCAAAGTGTCAGATCTAGAAGATCTAACTAACGAGACAAGGTTCCTGAAAAGAATACTTGCCTTTGGGGGAAACTGTAAACAAACATTTCAAATCTCTTCAAAAGCTCATTGGGATTCATCACACATTGGGCAAAGTAAAAACAAACTCAGTGATTTACCCTGGAACAGGCCTTTCAGGTAATCAGGGAAAAGCAAGCAGACAAACAAGTAGCAGTGTTAATTTCCTGATTGGAAAATTGGTAATTTTGACAGTTACTGATTTTGCTGGCAACTGATCACCTGATTATCAGTTTTGGAGAACTTAATCAATAATTGGTGACAAATAAGTGCTTTCTTATTAGATTCTTATCACTTATTTAAATAAGACTTTAATTTCACATGTGTGTGTATATATGCCACTCTTAAATGGTGACAATTGGTGGCCACATGTTCAGCAGATTGTTTCCTAATCTTCGTAGAGGTATTTTAAAGAAGGCATTTTAGCACTACTATGAGTTCAAAAGTCTTTGTTAAATGCAGTAGGGAAGTCTGTTTGATTTCATTGTGTTGAATATGTTGAGTGTTAGTTTCTCCAAGGCATGTGGTTGTGCTATTCATTCAACACAGCTGAGGGTGGGTCTGTGATCAAAGACTGAGACTGTGTCGTCTCTTCTTCAAGCAAGTCTGTTCCTGTAGCCTATGTACTTGCTCAAAACCATTCTGGTTCTAATGGAGACTTGTGTGAAGGCACCCAGTTACATCCATTCCAGCCATTTCTAGAGTGTTGTAGCTATAAAGGTGTTTATTTTTAAAGTATATATACTAAGAGCTGCATACATTTGATGCTGACTTATACAGGGTTCTAGACTGCCCCAGAAGATGTGGCTCTCCTGTATCATTAAACACTGCCCCTCAGTCAAAATTTTAGTTCCTCTAGTTTCACTTAAATTTAGCAACACTAAGCAGTCCTTCATGGACCTTTAACAAAGTAGACTGTCATCCAGTTTGGGGTTTTGTTCTTAGAGAGTAATATCTGGTTTACAATGCCAAAGTATTGTTAGGGTAAAATGAACTAAGTTAATCTTTACTGATATCAATGTGATGCAAGTTAAGGTGGCCCCACCAGTTTATGGTTGCATTCTATTTTATCCTGATAGCAAAATTCACTTTCTAAAAAATTACTTCCTGTGACTATGTGTTGTCTTGTTCCTTCATTTCAGTTTCTCTGATGAGCATGTTTCTTCATTACTTTCTTATATCTCCTACTGATATAAACATTGTTGTTTGGTTCCTTTCTGTTAGTTTGTCTTCACATGATTCGTTACACAAGTCATACCCGCAAACTTGCTATCTGAGGCTAAGGATCTGCCTTCTCAATCTAAGTACTCAGTACTACTTCCATTTTGTCTAGTGGTTTGATTAATCAGAGAGTAAGTTTACAAGCTAGACTTCAAGTACTGAGAAACATTATTGAGTATACTGTCTTTTCTACCTGGATGTTAGCATTATAAGCCTTCCCTTTAACATATTTTATTTTCCAGCACTCTGTGGCTACCTGTAAAAGGGGTAGCCCATAATTCAGTAGCTTTATTCCTTTCACTCACTCACCGACCATTTCTGGAATTGTCCTCAGTCATACCACCATTTCTCTTAAGACTGAAGAAATCAAAAGTAGTTTCATAGGAATAATTGCTCCTTTATAGTTTTATTATAACACAAACAAAGATGGTATTGCCCAAAACTATAGGTTCATCTTTGGACACATTTGCAAATACTGTAAAATCAGAAAGAAAAAAAAAAAAACAAAAAACAACAAACAAACAAGCAAAAAACCCCAAACCAAAACCAAACAACCCAACTAGTTTTGTTTGTTTGCTTGTTTAAATAAAAACTAGATTTAAAAAAAAAAAAAAGGTAGCCTAGCTTACTATAATAGAGATTTTCACAGCAGATTAGCACTGGGACTAACAATAAACCAGGGAAAAAAGTTACAATGTAGGAGCAATCACTGGATTTTATTCTATTAGAAGGCAATTTAATAACAATAATAATAATAATAATAAGCAGTAGTTAGGAAACTTTATTTGTCAATTTGCTCTTCCTCATGCACCTAGTAAATTGTCAGATGATATCCCACACATATCTGTGACTGATATATCTGACATATCCCTACATCTCTGGAACACAGAAAAGAAACACAAGGGAAAGTAGAAAGAAACAAGGAAAGAATCAAGAGCAAATAAACAATGTCTGGAATGAGACAAAAAGATATCAGTTGTTTGTGATCTCCTCTGTCTAAATACTTTTCTTTCATTTGTGAATGTTTTATACGCAGTTGTTGGTTTACTTCCTCTTTTTATTTGCATCTCATTTTCTCTTGAAAAAAAAAAACCAAACAGCTATCTTATGTTCAATTCAAATGCACCATGGTATGGAAAAGACAACACAGTGTGCTGTCCCCAGGAGACTTGATTTCCCTTGCTTTGTTTTTCTGTTTTCCTTTCACCAAAAGAAGAAAATTAATTCAGAATGAAAGTTTCTGGTTGTGCTTTGTGTCCAAAAACAGTTCACCATTCAGAGTGGATCATTAATGCAATTCTCCTATGATTTATGCATCCCACTCATAGACTAGACTGGTGAAATACTCTGTGACTGCAAGGAATCCATTTTCATGGTCATGAGTGGTTCACATTGTTGTATAATAGGATGTACAGTGATGCTATAGTCTTCAATTCAATAATTCTCAGAATTATTATGGTCTGCCAAATCACATATTCTCTATAGAGAAGGTAATCTCAGAGGCTGTATGATTGTATAATATAACTACAGTATGGTTTAGTATGGAAGGGACCATTAAAGATCAGTTAGTCCAAACCCCTGCTCAGAGCAAGACCAGTTAGGGCAGGTTTCTCAGGACCATGTCCAGTCAAGTTCTGAATATCTCCAAGGACAGAGACTCTACAACTTCTCTGGGCAACCTGTGCTAGTGCTCAGTCACCCTTACCATAAAATAAAATAAATTTTTTTTAAAGCATTTTTCTTATGTCAAAGTGGAGTTTCCTGTATTTCAGTTGATGCACACTGACTGCCATCCTGTCACTGGGCACCACTGAGAGTCTGTATCCCTGTTCTTTACACACACACACAGGCATTTATACACATTGATGAGATCCCCCTCAGCCTTCCTGTTGGACCATTTCTCCAGCTTGCCAAGGTCTCTCTGAATAGCAGCACACTGCATCTTGTTTATCAATCACTCCACCCAGTCTTGCATCAGCTGCAAGTATGTTAAGAGTGCATGCTGTCACATTACCCAGGTCATTGGTGAAGCAATTCAGGAGTACTCATTCCAGTGCCAAACCCTGAGGTACACCAACAGTGACTGGCCTCCAGCTAGACCTTGTGCTGCTGACCGCAATCATATAAGACCAACAGTTCAGCCAGTAGTCAGTCCACATCACTGTCCATTTATCTTGTCCATACTTCTTCCTTTTGTCTAGAAGGATGTTACTGAAGGAAGTGTTGAAAGCCTTATTAAAGTCAAGGTAAAAATATCCACTGCTCTTTCCTTCTCCATGGAGCCACTTATTTCTTTGTCGAAGGCCATCGGGTTAGTCAGGCATGACTTGACCTTCAAAAATCCATGGTGGCTATTCCCAATCACCTTCTTGTCCCTCATTGTATTATTATTCAGATTTTTTAAAATGGTTTCCAGAAGTGTTTGCTCCATCACTTTCCCTGGGATTGAGATCAGGTTGACTGGCTTGTAGTTCCCTGGATATTCCTCCTTGCCTTTCTTGAAGAAAGAAGTGACATTTCCTTTCTTCCAGTCCTCGGGAACTTCCCCCAATCACCATGAAGTTTCAAAGATTATGGAGAGAGGTGTTAAGGATATTAAGAGCGTTGCCACCTCCTCCAGCAGCTCTAGGGATCATGACCTATCTGGTCCAGCTGTTGGGCCCAGCTCAGTGCCCTGGGACCCAAGGTCTCTGCCCAGGCTGAGGAATGTGTCTGCTGCTTTCCTCTTTGCAGGTTCAACCAGTAGTGAAGCTGAGCACCTATCCTAGAGACACACAGACAGACAAACACACACAGACACACACACAAAGGACACTGACAGGGCCGGTCACACAGCCGGCCACAGACAGGGCGCTGCCTTCAACAGCACCCACAGACACAGACAGGATTGACGGCAGACACGGGCCCGGCCGGCCACGTCCCCTCCTCCTCTTGGGCCAGCGGAGGCAGAAGGTCACTGCTGCAGCGCACACACCGCCCTCGCCGGGTTCACGAGCACACGCACATTTGTGCATTCCCTGAGAATCTGCACGGCCACTCTGCCCACCCGGCACTCCTGCCTGGATCCTGGCCCCTTTTACCCTTCCCAATGCCCCCCCCAGCTTGCTGGTTGGTCCAGCTTGTGCTCGCTGCAAACACGCAGCACTCACACACTCGTCCTCCAGGCACTCCACACTTGCGGATCCCCCTAAATACCAGCATGGTCCCTCCATCCATCTGATAACTCAGCCTGGATCCAAGGCCCCTCTGCTCACTGGCTGGTCCAGCTCAAAGTTTGCTAGTGAACGCACACCCCCCACACACCCGGTTTGGGGAAGATACAGACACTTGCCTCCAGCAGCCAGCACCAGCCACATGGGCTGTGACCCTCGGTCCTACTCCAGCCACCTCCATGCTCAGACATTGTCTCTGTAGTCTCCCTAAGTCATCTGACCCTGCCTTCACCCATTGCATGTATCCTTTTAATGGCTGAATTTTGTCAGGAGCTGCTTGTTCATCCATGTAAGTTTCCTGCCATGTCTGCTTGATATCCTCATATATGATATGCTCATTGGGCTGGACTGTTCTTGAGCTTGGAGATGGCAATCTTTGAAAATCAATCAGCTCTCCTGGACCACTCTTGTCCCCAGGACACTCTCCCCTGGGATTCTTCCAAGCAGATATCTGAAGAGGCCAAAGTTTACTCTCCTGAAGGCCAGGGTTGTGATCCTACTAGTTGCCTTGCTTCCTCCTCTCAGGATCCTGAACTCCACCATCTCACAGTTAGTGCAGCCAAGGCTGACTACAACCAGTTCTTCCTTGTTTGTAAGTATCAGGTTCAGGAGAGCATCACCCATCATTGGCTCCTCTATCACCTGTGTCGGGAAGTTGTCATCAATGCATTCCAGAAATCTCAAGGGTTGCTTGTGCCCTGGTGTGTTGCCTTTCTAGCAGATATGGAGGTGGTTCAAGTCCCTTGTGAGCACCAGGGTCTGCAAACATGCGGCTTCTTCCAGTTGTCTGAAGAAGGTTTCAGCTGCTTCTTCCTTTTCATGTGATCTGTAGCAGACACTCATAACATTATCACCCATGCTGGTCTTTCCAGTAATCCTGATCCATAAGCTTTCAGCTGGCTCCTCATGTGACCCCAGACAGAGCTCCATGCATTCCTTCTGCTCTCTCACAGAAATGGCAACTCCCCCACTTCACCATCCTGGGCTGTCCTTCCAAAAGAGCCTATCCACTGCAGCACTCCAGCTGTGTGAGCTATCCAGCTGTGTTTCTATCCTCCAAGTGAGATCATAGCCCTGCAACTGCAGACAGACCTCTAGTTCCTCCTGTTTGCTCCCTGTGCGCATGCATTAATATAAAGGCACTCCACCCGTGTGCATTTCCCAGAGAAGGTATGAGAGCTTCCCCCGTTATGCTGTCCTATAGATCTTTCCTTATTTGTGTGCATATGCTTGAGGTGGGCCCCTTTCAGCTCTGTTTTGTTGATTATGAGGTCTTGCCTTTTTATATCACCCTGGTCAATTTGCTTGGCATTAAAATATGCAGCAAAATTAATATCATAGCAGAAGATGTGTCAAAATAATTCTGTGGGTAGTGGAGACTTTAGTTAGCTATAACATTAGCACTGTGGAAAGAAAAATGAAGAAAAGATAGTGGGGAAGGCATGATCAATGAAAACCAGGTACCAACGTCTGTAAAGGATCAAGGGCAACGGAGAAGAACACATCCAAATATTTAGCTACTCATCAAAAACCAGAGGAGGTCCCTGGTGTTTCTCAAATTGTTCCAGTCACTTAGAGCTTTGCACTGGGCTCTCTCACCACTGTCCTCCTCACTCCAACAGGACAGAGAGAAGGACAGAGCAAACAGCCAAACTGTTAGTTTCCCCAAAGTGAAATCACGTAGGTCTACAGTGGTTTATTCTTTCTGAGCCATATTTTATTCCTTTTTTTTTTTATTAAGAGTTCATGCTTCAGCAGATGCTGTATCATTTCTTTATGTTATTTCTTTTATCTGCCTGTAATCTCTGTATCATTTTGACCCAGATCACTGTGTTCAGGTCACGAATGACTAGCTTCTCTGCTTTACCTTGCTGTTCTGTTCTGGCCTTAGCCCTTCAATATAGTTCACGCTGCATGATAATTTGTTAGTATGTGAGAAGCCAGAAATAAACTATGGCTGTGACAAATACTGTGTAGTGGAGTATTACCTTATTAGTAGGAAGCTGATGTCACAAACAAGAATGAAAAACTTCTTTCTTTGAGCAAACTGGCAACACTTACAGCTTCTTTATGGTTTTATTATGAACTCTGAGAATGTGAAACTTGACATTATTCTAGACTTTAGAAAAAATACCTGCAGCTGCTGTACTGTAGGTTAGCCAAAAATTAAAGGCACCATTTTAAATCATTCAGCTCTGACTGAGCCAGTAAAACAGCTACGCTGGATGCGTAGCACAATTACTCTACAGCTATGCTACCTGGATCATTTCACCGTTGGGCTGTCTGACCTAAGCATGTAGATGTAATACTTCTGAGAGGGAATTTGCTTTCAAACAACTTAAAAAAAAAAAAAAAGTTAGGATTCTGAACTCTACCAATCTAGGCCCTTTTGTAGCTATTGGAGAAAGAGGTGACTCTAGTGGGAAACAACGCATTCGAAGTCATAAGATTAGTCAGGCAATTCAACTTCCCTGATTTTGAAGGGAATCTAGTAATGAAACAAGCTAAAATAAATAACTGGTAGCAATAGAAAGATAATTAGTGAATAACAACCTGATTTGTGGAAATTAAGCAAACTAGAAGGGTCTAGGACAAAAAAAAAAGAAAAGAGTAGAAGAGTTCACACAGTCATTCTTCCACTGCAGTTTTGCTACCTACTTAGTAAATGCTTTGGGGAAGACTCTTAAAAAAAATGGCATGTAACTGTGGGAAAATTAACATTACATTTGGAGAGACTTCTCATCTAAAAGTGTGTCTTATTCTGTTGTGTGTACATAGCAGAGAAAGGTCAGAAATACTGAGGGAGAGTGGTGACTGAAATTCAAGTGTGTCTTGGAAAAGGGAACAGTTATTACATCTGGATGAACAGTCAGAAAAAAATACGTGGAATTAATGAGAAGAAAGAATAGACAGAAGAAAAACATAGAAAAGCAGTGAGTAACATTTGTGTGCGCTTTGTTTTGCCTAACTTTTTTGTCATCTGCCAGAATTTCTAGCAAAGTGATGGAGTGATGAACATCTCCCTTACAACAGGTCAAAAAGTCTCTAGCAGACATAGTCTTCCATTAAAAAGACCAGATGCATAACAATGAAAGCTTTTGCCTTAGAATGTAACAATATTTATAATTTATATATATTAGCTTTCACCTCCAGAGTTATATCTCAGAAAATAATCCTATAACAACAGTGTAGAAGGATTGTGAGATGTAAATATCTCAATTCAATCAGACAGAATAAGGACTGAAACGTTCTGCTTGAATGTCTGTCCAGCCAAATCACGGCCTATTCAAAACTGGCATTTTTTAAAAAATGAAGGAAAAATGCAAGTAAGCAAATGAAAAAAAAAGAAAAAATAGGGTGACATGGAGGACACTCGGTAGGGACATATAATGTTCATTGAAACTTCTGAGAGCAGAGCACATGCTAGCTCACACTGTGAAGATGTCACAAGGTATCACATTTACAAACTCAAAGTGAAAGCATTTTTTTGGAAATTCTTTTATTGTGTAAAAGAAGCAATAAATGGGAGAACTTGTTATAACCTACAAACCTGTATAAGTAATTTTTTTAGGAGTTTAGGAACCACTGAAAAGGAGCAGAAAGAGACTGAATAGTAATAACTTTCATAAATAGCTGAAAGAAGTGTTCAGAGGACAAAATACAGTACAATTAAAAACTTAATAAGAGGCAGCCATTTGTTTGCATGTTGCTCCTAAGATTTAACATGCATGAGAACTCTTGTCTGGCACAAAAAGACAATCACATGTAAAAGACTTTATGTAAAATATGAAATAAACTTCCACTTAGTAGTCCAAACTGGCAGGTACAATCTTGCAGCACTGCATGATGGAGGAGATAGGGGACGTTTATCATTTTCTTCATCTTCAAGATGAAGAACCCCTCAAGAAAACTCTTACAGTTTGCTGTACCCCTTATAGGAAAGGATGATGTGTAGCATTTCTCTTCAGAGAAGTCCAGGCAGTACCAGGCTGGACAGTGGTCATTTTTTATGCTTATCTGTACCAAGTAGCATTCATATACTGGTTCAGAGATACTGATCACTATTGTGTGTAAGAAAATATTGAGCAGTATTCATATATGGTCTGAGTTTCAGCTTAAGAACCAGCTCAGAGCAAATCTTGATGGAGATCATATAATGTCTTTAGGGAGGAGTAAAACAAGACAATCTCATTTTTTTTGAGTAAGTGGTTTAGGGACATCCTGAATCACATGATTTGTTAGAACCCCTATACCATTTAAATGATAGAAAACTCCTGACTGACCTATCTTTCATGAATTTCTCTTACCCTTTTCAAAGATTCACACTGTTCATATCTACAATACCTGTGGCAAAATGTACCACGGGCAAATTATGCAGGTGCTACACATGAAAAATGATTCATATTTGTTTTAAACTGCAGTCATGTAGTAGTCTCAAGATCTTGCACTGTGTGACATAACATACACCTTCTGTATAAAGTTCCTGATTTTATAAGTGTGTATCATGTATGCCTCAGACATCTCTTATATAAACTGAAGAATCTCTTTCAGTTGAAAAAACTTGTCAAAATGTTATTTGTTGCTACACTTTTCTTAATTTTTTTTATTCTTTTTGCCTTTTATTATTGAAGTGGCCAAAATCATATGTACTCAAGACAGAGTTGATGCATATATTTATTTGATTGCATAATAATGGCTTTTGTTTTGTTCACTGTCGATTGCATAATAAATTCTAGTATTCTGTTTGTCCCTTTGTTTACCACTTCATAGTTAACTGACATTGTAAAAGAACTGCGTAGGCAACATCTTTTCTAAGTTGCCAGCATTTTTAAATAGCAGTCCTAAGTATACATCCGAAATAAGGGGATAAAAAGACTTGTATTATTTCCTGAGAACTAATCTGTAGCTTTCATATGATTGCTTTTTTTAAACAAACTTAGCCTGATGCAGAGCTTAAAGATAGTAGGAATATGCTGTAGGAGTTTTTTCCAAACTTCTTTTTCTTTTTTGAATAACCATTAAACTGAAAAAATAAATTAAAGCTTCAAATTTTAATTTGCAGTGCAACTGAGATTTTTCTTTCAGCTAAATAATGAGTGAAATAACTCCTTATCTACAAAAAGTCATACCTGTGGTCCACAGCTGTGATAATATTAGTTTCCCCAGGAACTGGTTAGATAGTGTGAAAATATTTAAATATGTTGCCATATATAATGTAATGTAAAAAGAATAAAAAATAAGTTTCTGAAATAAAAAAGAGAAGTGAGATTAAATCTAATTTAAACACCTGTCCTGCATGAACACTGTAGCTGTCTTTTGAAATTATATTGCTTTTATAATTTCCTTGATCTTCACTACTTAATCAATGGAGACATTTAAAAAAAATATCACAGGGAGGATCCTATTCATCTGACATTTTTACCTAAATTAATCAGAGGCTTTTTTCTTTTGGAGGCTTACAAAGGTATCTACCCCTTTCTGTTGACTATGTAGGCAATTTAGAATAAAACTTATTTCTTAGTTTTGAGTGTTCACTAACAATGAGTCATGGATCAGCTCTTATTTTTTTAGGGCCCTTTAGCACAGTGGAACTAGATAAGGTCTCCCAGAAAGTAAGCTTAATATGAGAATGGCTTTTATCCTACTTAAATATAAACATCCATGTTAAGATGCTTATAGTTCATCCTACTTATCTTAGATACAATTATTACTTTCTCTTATCGAAAAGACCAAAATAGGTCTTTTACTTTTCCCAGAGTGCCTTTATCAAATACAGAGATCTAAATAAATAGCTAGTATGGATTAGTTTTTAGGCACTTATTGTGTGATGAAAGAGATCCGGCTACTAAGCATATGTGAAAATGAGTTCCTTATCCCAAAGCTTAACCTTTTAAAGATGGCTTGTCTCAACTAACTGCTTAGCTTTAGATTTTATTTTATTTTTCTATGTGCTAGGAAAAGAAAGGGACCTCTTTACGTCAATTGGTGCCACAATGTAATTTAGCTTCCTATGTAAGATGGTTGTGATAAACACTTACAGAAAAATCAAAACTGTGTGAAGAGAATCCTACTGTTGCTTAGGGTATATCTGGTACAGTAGGCAGACAAAAGTCAGGCACAAGCTAGGCAGAACAGAATGTTTATTTCTACTTTTAAAAAAGCTTCTTACAAAATTATGCATTTAATTATATTGCATGCAGCAAAAATTACACATTTAAGCACCATCTACATAGCACTGAAGGTCTTTTTTCTAGATAACACTAAGTTTCTTAAAGACTAGAATTTGTTTAGGAATTGTCTTTAAGCATAACAAAATTGATAAATATAAATGTGCCTTAATGTTTTTGTGTTCCTGTTTCTTAGGACAACTAACAAGCTTTAGATCCATAATTCTGATTCACTAAAAGATTACTTTGCTCAAACAGCACATAGCTTTCACATATGAAATTGTTAGTTTGTTCAGTCACATTGCCACAGATTTGACAAGTGTATTTCTTTGAGCAGTTATACAAAAGAATGATTATTGCCATGGTGCTTTTATTGCACAGCTCCACCCCTTTCTCATCTGATTTGTACTTCACAACATAGCATATGTGATAATGACCTTTTCAGAAAACAGTGGAAAATTGGTTGCAAGGCTATTACATTCACAGATTTATTTTGACTATGTCCTGGGTTATAGTTCCTGCATGCAACAAATACCTAAATGAATTGCTGTCTCTCTTTACTTGTTTCGCTTTAACGTTACAAATAAATATGGAGTAAGATTGCATTCCTTCAAAAAAAAAACTTAGTACCTTTCACTAAGTATTGATATTTTGGGGTTTGCTTTTTTCATAGAAATAAACATATTATTTAACTGGTATAAACACTGATTTCTGCTACCCTATCCTGAATACTATATCACCCTTTATTGTATTTTACAGTATTTAAATACATCACTCTATTTAACAGAATTTTACTGGGAAACTTACACATAAAAAGAAAGACAGACTTCCTGCCATGAATATTGGGAAAATTTTAAAAATGTGTTATTTTTAACGTTTAGAGACACTGTTTTTAAGTAATTCCAAATTTATTACCATAGCAATCAGCTTTCCCTTCTAGCTGACTTTTTTAGATGAGGGCTGCGTGTTTGTAGTTTTCCTAGGGGTAGTCCAGCTTACAGAAGACGACCTTCATGGCAATACAGAGTATGAATGATAGGGACATGCCTTCCGTAAGTCCTACTGAGATTTTGGGAAAGCACAAAGGATCTGATTAGCAGTCAACTAATATGGGGGGGAGGGGATGGGATGGGACAGGACAGGACGGGGGATGGGATACAGCAGATGGGGATGGGGGAAGAGAAAATAAAAACAGAAAAGAAAAAAAAAGACAAAGAACAAATGCCTGAACTCTATGAAGTCCTAAATGCAAAGAAAAGTAATTTTAGCTAAATTTTTCATGGATCACTGTGAATACAATAGCAGTTAAGAGGGCCAAAAAAAAAAAAAAAAGGCTGAAGAAAATTATAATCACAGATTTGACTGGTCTTCTCGTAATGATACTATACACAGAAAAAACAGTTGGGAGAAAAGCATGTACTGCAAAATGAAGAAAAGCCTTGAGGAACCTAAAGCCCCTCTGAAAGCTGAGTGCATCTTCCTGCTTGATGTTGTCCCAAACCTTGGCACTGAACATCCTTCAGCACAAGCTGCATAATGAAAGGATACCCTTCATGCAAGCTTAGGCTTTGTTTCTTTTTAACAAAACCCTGAGAAAGTGAAATTCAGTCTTTGCTATATTTGACCCTTGACAGTCAACAGCGACAGTGGATCTACAGATTGACCTTAATGTGGCTTTAAATAGACATAGTGAAAGAAAATAAGCATTATTTTTATTCACTTACCTTCTATCCAGATGAAATGAGATATGACAGAATATAATATCAAAGCCTAAACCAAAATGTTAAGCATGTGCATCATTGGTATAATACAAACTTTCTCCACATGTTTTTGAAGTCAGTGGAAGTCTTATCATTGACCTTAATAGTTTTGTAAACTGTCCCCATATTATTATTTTCTTATCATTATTTAATTGACTATTCAAATGACATACGAAAGCTGTCAATGGTTTATCCACATATATTAGAATGATCTCATACAGGAAATTAAATTGAATTAATTAAAGCTGTGGTATTATTGTCAAGGATTTGTGTTCTCTGCGACAGCCACAATAATCTGATGGAACTTGTCATAAAAAGGCAACTGATGCTGGGGCTGTTGCTGGCAATTGTCAGCAAACTAAAAATAAAACCTGCAAATATTGCTGTCAGTTAGATCCATTACATCTTGCATATGTTAGTATAAATGGCACGATATCCCAAGATTTTTCCTCCATATTTTTACCAGTTGGCATAATAAAGAGAGAGTATGTCAGTTCACTGATTAGGATACTTACTCACTCTGAAAAGGCAGGTGATTCTCCCCCTCTAGTCCGCTCTGGTGACATCCCACCTGGAGTACTGCGTTCAGCTCTAGAGCCCCCAACAGAAGAAGGACATGGACCTGTTGGAGAGAGTCCAGAGGAGGGCCATGAAGATGATCAGGGGGCTGGAGCACCTCTCCTATGAGGACAGGTTGAGAGAGTTGGGGTTGTTCAGCCTGGAGAAGGCTCCGGGGAGACCTTGTTGCAGCCTTCTAGTACCTAAAGGAGGCCTACAAGTAAACCGGAGAGGGACTTTTTACAAGGGCAGGTAGCGATAGGACAAGGGGTAATGGCTTTAAACTGAAAGAAGGTAGATTTAGATTAGATGTAAGGAAGACGTTCTTCACTGTAAGGGTGGTGAGGCACTGGAACAGGTTGCCCAGAGAGGCTGTGGCTGCCCCATCCCTGGCAGTGTTCAAGGCCAGGTTGGATGGGGCTTTGAGCAACCTGGTCTAGTGGAAGGTGCCCCTGCCCATGGCAGGGGGGTTGGAACTAGATGATCTTTAAGCTCCCTTCCAACCCAAACCATTCCATGATTCTATGATTCTATGACAAAACAAACCCAGAAAACATAGATTCTCATCAATATTGCCATTTATTGATTCCAAATAATAAATAGTTAAACACGTGGTTGCACAACAAGGCAGATTTCTGCAAGTCTGTTTCATTGGTTAAACAGCAACTTCCCAGCCTGTTTGCCCAATTTGCAGAAGAAACAGGAAGAAACATCCCCGTTGCAATCAGAAAGGAGGAGTTACTGTATTTTTCTTTAAGGGGACTTCTGCAAACAGTTTGTTCTCAAGGATGCCTGTTCACTGCCAGCCCTCTGTCTCTGCTTCCCACTACTGCTGTGGGCATGGGAGGGCACTCACAAGGCTGCACAGCTCCTCTGCAGCTCAGCCCTCCTTCAGGCTTAGAGGAACAGGGCAGTTACTGCCCTAAGTGAGAAACACTTGTTACTGTGGCACTGTATTTGCAGGCTCAAACTTCTACGTGATGGTCTCGAGCTGAGACAGGGTTTTGAGGGTTTTTTTGGTTCCTTTGCCAAGTCACGGGCCAGCAGATATCCTGCCCCCCTCCCAGACCTATTGCTGTGTCACTGTTCTTTGTGCCGCTGCATAAGGAAAAGGGGTTCCTCTGGGGGAGCTCTTGTGTGACTGAATGTAACAGGTCAATGGGAAATGGCAATATTTCAATACAAACTTTTTTATACTATTGATACACTTGAATAGATAATATCCAGCTTTTTTTTCAGAGATGACATGTGCCCTGAAGTTATCAATACTCTCCTCTTATGCAGCACTGAAAACATACATGATTGAATTTATTTATTGGTGTTCATGCTTTGAAGACTGCGTTTTGCATAACTTATCTTTTATGGAAAAAAAAAAAGAAAAAAATCATGTAAACAAGCCTACTTTCTAGCTCCTTCTTCAGTGAATAAAACTTTTTATTTTCCATGAACAGAACATTTTACTTTTTGAATCATACATTGCAAAATACAAAATAAATCATTGGAAAATCAAGAGATATTATTTAAATTTCTCCAGTGCACTAATAAACAAAAATTCAAAATTTATAACAACCTTTAATTTATATTTGCATTTCTATCTCTCTCCTGTTTGCATATTATTTCTGTACTACAAGATTTTTTACATGGTTTGCTTTTTTTGTTGCTTTTCCTTTTTTATTTCTCCATTATTTGGTATTGTCCTTTCTTTTCTTTTCTTTTCTTTTCTATTTTTTTTTTTTTTAAATAAGCTGTATAACTTATCTTCAGTGATCCAAAATATTCTATACACTGAAAGTTCAAATGGGAGGAAAGGAAGGACGGAAGGAATATGCCTATTTCTTTGCATCACAGTTTTTTATGTTCTAGGGAAATGGTTTAAGTCTACTATATTCTTATAAAGATATCTTGGCTTCATAGAGGTAAAAGCACTCAGTATTTACAAAAAAATACTGCTTACAAGTAATTTCATTCCTGTGAGTAACTAATTAGAAATGAATTGGAATCTTAATTTATGCTAAAAGTGTTCTTATACAATTTGCCTCTCAAAAGTCTGCAAAAGCAAAGATGTCCAAATAAAAATCTAAAGAAAAACAAATCTCCTTAACCATGTAAAAATAAAAATGGTAGAAAATTGTTCTCCATCTAGTCGAGGTTTTAAAAATGAGATACCACAACTTTGTGATAATTTTTTTGTTCCTTATCCATTATTTTTTTTTGTAAATGCATTTTGTGTGCCAGTGCAATACAGAACTGTGCATCAGTACTAACATTATTTTGATCAGATATTAATATGATACAAATCATTCCTGGAATCTAGTGTTTATTGAAAAGAAAATCACTAGCAATTTTCATTAATGAGTTTTTAATGTATGCACAAACTTTGCTCCTTGCAATACTCTTTTATCCATATTAAGTCCTCCTTTCTCTGCTATCCTTCAGTTTGTTCTCCAGGAGTTTGAAGGCTGCTAAGGATTACAAAGATTTACATTACCTGTAACAAGTCTTAGTCTCAGCCCATCTTTCCTCACAAACACATGTTCAAATTCATGCCTTTCAAGCTTTCAGAAAGGAAAGGGCTGTACAGAGGTAACCTATTAAGAGTGACAAAAAACTCTGTCCTGGTTTCAGCTGGGATAGAGTTAACTGATAGAGTTAACTGTCTTCCTAGTAGCTGGTACAGTGCTATGTTTTGAGTTCAGTATGAGAAGAATGTTGATAACACACTGATGTTTTCAGTTGTTGCTAAGTAGTGGTTAGACTAAAGTCAAGGATTTTTCAGCTTCTGATGCCCAGCCAGCAAGAAAGCTGGAGGGTCACAAGAAGTTGGCACAGGACACAGCCAGGGCAGCTGACCCAAACTGGCCAACGGGGTATTCCATACCATGGGACGTCACATCTAGTGTATAAACTGGGGGGACTGGGGGTGGGGGGAATCGCCACTCGGGGACTAGCTGGGCATCGGTCGGCGGGTGGTGAGCAATTGCCCTGCGCATCATTTGTACATTCCAGTCCTTTTATCATTATGTTGTCATTTTATTAGTGTTATCATTATCATTATTAATTTCTTCTTTTCTGTTCTATTAGACCATTCTTATCTCAACCCAAGAGTTTTACTTCTTTTCCTGATTTTCTCCCCCATCCCACTGGGGGGGGGGGGCAGTGAGTGAGCGGCTGTGTGGTGCTTAGTTGCTGGCTGGGGTTAAACCATGACAACTCTCATTTTCAGGCATGGGCCATTTTGCCTATACACCTTACTGGCACTTCAAATACATTTCGGACAAACACCATTTGGAGAGTAGAGATGTGACACAATAGGATGGAGAGAACTGATTTCACAATTTCCACCTCAGGTTTTGTTGTTCTTATTGTTTTTGTATGTTCAGATTTACTTTCCAGAATGCTTATTCTGACCAGGGTTTGAATATCTGTATCTGATGATGTTGCACAGGGCACGGTGAAATAGTAGAAGCACAGGTGTGTCATGCAGACTCCTTAGGGACTGAGTAGACTATTAAAACAATGCTATGCTCCAGGTTTCTCAGATTCCCATAATTAATAGACTAATACAGTTCAGACTTTCAGCTCTAGCTCTACACTTACCTTCACCTCAGCATTTAAAATATGTCATTTGCTTTCTGGATTCAGAATGCCATATAGACTGAGACCCATCTCCCATACCGATACGACATATTCATCACGGTTCAGGTGAGGTGCCACTGATTACCTGAACCTTCCAGTTCTCATGTTTATGGCTGTTATCACTGAGCTCTGATTTATCAGTAGTCATAAAATAATTTTGTCACTGTGCAGAATGAACGGTAACTCCTTTCTTACGTATGTCTTTGGGGCCTTCTAATAAAAGTTTTTCTTCCCCCCTCTCTCTCTCTTTATGGGAATAGAGTAATTCTGAGGAAAATCTGCATTTCTTCCCTGTGTAACCACATTCCTTAGAAGGTTAGAAATAAAATAAAAGCTTCAAGTGAATGCATGAGCAGGCAAAGTTTAGTGAAAGTGTTATCTCTAATACCTTTTCTTTGTTTTTCATCAGGAACAAGATGAATGGCAGATGTCAGAAAACTAGCCTTGGAGAAAATAATTAAGAATGAATATTTTTTTCTCACATTCTGTCTAGTTTATATATTCTGTTTTAGTGAACAGAGTCACATATCCTACAATGCATCTCAACACCTTTTCCTTGGCTTAACATTGCATTTTCATCACCTCTTTACTAATAGCATCAGAAAGGCTACAATGTTGCCAGTCCTCAACTTTGCAAATATCTCACATTGTTCAGAATTAACACATCCTGACCTCATAAATATTATAACAGAATGCTTCATGATTAAACACCCACTTTACACCAGGTTAATGCATTACAAGGTTTATTGCTTTATTGTACTATTAGCAAAAAAACCCCCAACCCAAAACCAACAACACCCCTAACATCATGTGTACTATTCTACACTCTTCTTTCCTCTTTTGAAAATAACAACACTCTTAATTAGCTAGGCTTCTCAGGAGCTTAATTGCTTTCTGCTTACATAAGTACCAGACCTTAATATAGACAAGAATTTTCATCCTATAATTGTTAGGTTTATAGTAGACCACTGTAGCGTGGTGCACAACATGATCTCTCCCCTCCCAGATGTCAATCTGAAGCTTGCTAATTTTTCTCTTTTGTTATCTCGACCACTGGAGAGTCCCCAGGACTCCATATGTTACTTGATAACTGCCAACATAATGTCAAAGATCATAACAAATGACCTAAACAAACTCTACAAAGAGCTTTGCTGAGCATCCGAAAGTCAGCTAATGACAAAAATAAGTCTGTATGCACTGCATTCGGAGCTTGGAGCTGTTACTTGAATAACTAGCTGTACAACTGCAGCTGGATTCTCTTACTCCATCTCAAAGTTTAAAAATTTTCTTTTAATGCCAAGGATGAGATAACACTCACTGTAAATAACTAGCCTCCATGAGCAGTAAAATAAATGAAGCCTACTCTCCCAGAATATTTTCTTTGGTAGTCGGATTCACTGCTGTCCAGTGAGGTATAAAGCTACCATGTTTTCTTTGGGGATTTTTGGTGTCACATATGTGGAGCTCATTATGTAGTCTCTGCTCAGTTGGGTGGTCTTTACTCTAGTGGGCCTACAATTTTCATGAAAGAAGAAAATCACTGATCTTAACATCTCTGCTTCTCTGCCAAATTCTGTAAAATTGATTGATAGAAATTTCCATTTCTCTATGAAATCCACTTAAAATCTGTGGAAAGTAGGCAATTTCTTAAAAAAAAAAAAAAAAAAGGTAAAGCATGACATATCCACAACATTAATATATACTGCATTATACACATACCTCCAGGTCCTGTCGGTAATGAAGAAGTTAACATACAATATCTTTTTATCAGTGCAGAGTGAAAGCAATAATAGACAGTCTTAACAGTGAAGGTCCGTAATCCATATCATTTTTTGACTCAGGCTGTAGAGAGATATTGAAGGAATATGAAATGATTCTATCTCAATATTAGCATTGCTTATTCAGATCTGGTACAAAATAGCAGTTGGCTCCAGCTCTCATAATTGAAATACCCACAGACAGGAGGATAAACTAATCTTTTTTTTTTTTTTTTTCTTTCTTTAACCCCAGTGAATGTCAAGGGATACTTCTGCTCCACTGCAAAATCTTTAAAACTTTAAATTATTTTCTTTTTGAAGATTTTTGTATTTTATATTATGTGTTCACATTGTTGAAATGAACAAACAAACAAAAACTCAAACCACCCTGCTAAAAGGCTGTGAGCACACAGAATAGTTATAAGTGCATGGCAGACCACAGAATTAATCTAAAATATTTTTCTGAAGTTTTACTAGAAACAACATCAACTTCCTATCTATAAACATTGCATGTTCAGTTAAAAACAGCTATATTATTCTACTCCTGGCTTTGCATGTTTCTTTGAGTTTCAGGTTTGTTTTTTTGTTGTTGTTGTTGTTTTGGTGCTTAAAATTTTTAATGACTCCTGTGTATGCTCAGACACTAAATTAATAATACACTAACAATTCACAATTAAGCATTTTTAAAAACAATAAATTATTTCAGTTACTTTATGTATAAATATATGATGGGGGGGTTATTATTAATTTGGGGGGGAAGTGAAGAAGAGAGGAAGCAGCAAAAGATGAGGGGGTTTATGTCCTCTGTCTTGTTTAAAAAATAAAATAGAGGTTTAATTCAAATGAAATACTGTCAGATGAAAAAAATAATGAAATTATAAATATTGAACATGAAAACATTAGCTACATTGATCTGTGAGCTGTCAGTTGCAGTCATCTGGGAGATCTTTTTAGAACATACAAAGAAAATCTGCTATCATGATTAAGTTTTCATGAGCTAGTAACAGAGCTTATATTTTCTGAGACTTATTACATAATGTGTTGTTTATGTCAGTCCTTACTTGTCAGTATCTAATGGAAAACAAAACAGTTGCTAGAAGTTTATTTCTTCTCTCAAGCATTATAAGAATTAATGAATTCTGGGGGAGCAAAAAAATGCAAACTCTTTTCTCTGGAATGACGCAGAGAACAAGCTGAACCTCAGCACGTGCGGAGCATCACTTCAGAGATCATGGCAGGAAGCACAAATCTGAGGACAGGAAAAATGATGGGCCTGACGGAGTAAACAGGAAATTCCAGGTAAGGTTAAGTTTTAATGAAGAGCAATTAATTTCAAAAATGTAAGTTATGTAATTCTATCTCATATAATGCTGACTGGATGTGTGCGTGTGTATATATGTATATACTATGTATATACTATGTATATTTGCTGTGAGATTTAAGTGGTGATATTTTGAAAAATTAAGAAAACAAAAATAGTGAGAAACTTAGAGCATTTTCAAATTGCTAGGGCCAGTATGGTCTTGTTAGTTGTTCTACATGCAGATATCCACCTTTTTTTTCTTTCTTTTTTCTTTACTTGGATAAAGAAATTAAAGTTAGCTTCTCCCCCCCCCCCCCTTACACTATACTGTACTATTATTGAGGAAGAACTGTGTTTTAAATACTTTGTTCTGCAGCAAAAATTCTAGCAGAAAAAATGGAAGATGTCATCCTTCATTTCACATTATGTGAATAGTGAAGAACATCGTTTTTGTTCTAGCGCTTAACTCAGGCATCAACAGTTTTATGTTTCTTTGTTTAGGCTGATCATACCATCTGAAAATTTTTAGTTCTTGTTATTTATCATCTTCTACTTTTACAGTTATTTAACTATTAAGAAGGCTGATGGAACAATCATTCTTCCATTAGGAAATGGATGAATAGTCAAATCAGATCAAAGTGAAACCTGTTCACACTTTTACCTGTCTCCTGATAGCAGATGTTACTGACTTTTTAAGAGGGAGAAAGATAGAAATTTGCCATAACAAAATGTGGAATAATTTTGTTGCCACAAAACATTTTTGTTTCCTTACCTTTAATGTTTATGCTTTGTGCATGATTGATTGAATGCAATATTTTCATTCATTTCTTCTGTTTGTGCCAACTTTCCGTTTTACTTTTAAAAAAATATTAGTATTTAAATGGGAATATAATTTCTGGAGTAAAAAGGAGTGATCAGCCTTCCCTTGAATTTTATCTTCCTGAGCACTGCTTCATTCTCATCTATACTAATTTTCCCAGCTTCTCAAACAACAAAAAAAATACAGACGGGTAAAGGAACAATAACTTATCATACTTCAAGATATAATCCACATATAGTTCTAAAGCACAATATCTGTCAGGAAAAAATATCACAGCTGACATGCTATTAGTCTAAATAGATACAGTTTCTTGTTTCCTGATGAAGTCAAAAAGTATTTTCTTATATGAGAACTGTTAATCATTAAATAATGTACATAATCATGACAAGCTGGTATGAAATTGTTGTGGCAGTGCGCATTAATTTTTGACAGCTCTGCAGTTGTCAGTCTTTTTTGAAGGAGTGGAGGAAGATAAAAAAAGAGAGCAGGACACAATTTCCCAGGAGTGATAGAAAACAGCCAAGAGGCTTTTACATCACCAATATTTCCTTCCAGTCCCTGTAGGAGCAAAAAATGAGAAAGTGAAAATGTGTTTCCAGTTTATGCTGAGAATCAACTGCATTAGGAGCCTTGCGCTATTTTAACAAAGTGTAGGAAGATCGGCTTGCACAGAGAAGCCTCATGATCTAGCCATTACAAAGCTGAGCTGAGCTTTAAGCTACCTTACTGTATGTAGCCAAGCCTCTTTCGTATGCTGCTTACCTCCGTTGCAGATATTGGACCAAGTTTGGGATTGTTCTTTTCTTACTACTCTCTAAACTCATTTCACAAAACAGAAGGTGATAAAATCTGCAGTGTAGGTATTGTTTTTACTTCTTCAACTGACATTAAAAAATATGTGGTACATATGCCAAATAAATAAAAATAATTGTCTTAGGACATCGCTTGTAATACCTCATTTAACCTCAGTTTTTGTGTCATATGTGGAAATAAAGTCATACTGTATAAAAAAAAAAAAGATGAACAAAAACACACACACAGAGGACACCGACACGGCCGGTCGCATGGCCGGCCACAGACAGGGCGCTGCCTTCGGCAGCCCCCACGTACAGGCCTGACGGCAGACACGGGCCCGGCCGGCCACGTCCCCTCCTCCTCTCGGGCCGGCGGAGGCAGAAGGTCACTGCTGCAGCGCACACACCGCCCTCGCCGGGTTCACGGGCACACGCACATTTGTGGATCCCCAGAGCATTGGCAGAAGCCCTCTGCCCACCTGATAACCTTGCCTGATCCCAGGCTTCCTACTTGCCAGCTCATCCAGCTTGAAGTTTGCCAGCGCACACCCCCCCACACACTCTCACTCGCTTTGGGGAAGACACAAACCTTCACTCCCAGCAGCCGGCACCAGGCACACGGGCTGTGACCCACAGTGCAGCGCCAGCTGCGGGTGCTGAGCCCCTCACTTGCCTCGCACACCCTGGTACCCTCGGTAGCTGGCTCTGGAACACACACCATTCCCGCCCCAGTGGCTGGCGGTTGAAGACCCCCATTGGCTCCAGTAGCCCACACCGCAGGCCGGGGGTGCCCACATCCCCGGTGTGACTCCAGTAGCTGTCACCAAGTTTCACTCACACGTACGCAGGTCTCACCAGCCGCTGGCATGGAGTCCTTGCACAACACACACGCACAGGCTAGAGTAAGATTATGCAGGGAGGTAGTTAAGATTTAATAAGAAGATAGAAGAAGACCAAACAGACTGCACAGTGATCAGACAAGCCACTGACTGGCACCACTTTACACACAGCTGTCCCCTTTTATACCCCTTTCTCTCTACCCCCACTCTTTGTTCCTCCCTACTCCCCCCTTCCCCTGCACATTTTTTCATCAGTTTGCACGCTCCAACCAAACCAACATCCTGGACCCCCAGGTTGGCATCCTTATGGGCTGCAAAATCCATGCTGGCCCTCTCTGAAGTGATTCCTGCAGTTAGTTGACAGCCCATCAATTCGTATAACTGACAGGGTTTCATTGCCTCCCTAGTTGTTTGTCAGGTCTGTGCCTCTCTATGCTTTGTTTACTGCCTCCCACTTTTCCATATCACATCATTTTAACATGGTCCTCAGTCAGATGATCTTACTGACATCATGCTCACACTCCACACACCCTTATCAATTGATGTATCCGACCACGTTTGTTTCTTGGTATTGTCTCCATTATCAGGTTTTTGCCTCTGTGTTTTTTGCTTCCCCTTTTTCCTTATTACCCCATTTTGACAAGGTCCTTGATCAGATAACCTTGAGGGTGCAGATGCTATTTCCTTACACATGCTCTTAAACACCTTTAATAGTATATTTTATATTACTTTACACATATGCCCTGTCTCACTTTTTCTGTAATATGGCTTCACTGAGAGTGATAGAGTTGTCTGGTAAAGACATCATTTCACTGACTGCCTCAAAAATACATGTACTATTTAACCACAAGCAAAACTTTTTGTTGGTCAACATCAAGCTGATGCCACTGGTAGAGCTTCTAGTGGACTTCATGCACTGGGAAACCTCTGTCTACAATTTGGTTTTTGCATATCATCATTCCCATGATATTTCATGTGCAGATGAAAATATAATTTCCTTAATATTTCCAAGGCTTCCTCATTATTTTTCTTACAGTTATTTCAGATGACCAGAATCATTAATAAAAGCTACTGAACCTGCTGTGCAAGTATACAAGGTAAATGATCACGCACATCCAAAACCCCAAGGCAATGTTCACTGGAGTTTGATTCGGGCTAAAAGTCTGAGAAGCTCAGGAATTAGAATTGACTGCTCTTCTGTCCGGGTATCAGAGTCCTCAACTAACATTTATGCAATCCCAATGTATTTATGAAGAGGAGGTCCACGACCCTAAGCATTATCTGTTTTATTTTAAACACCAATGCACATCAATACTATGAATTATTCAGCTTACACTGAATTTAAAATGTGTGACTTAGGTCAGACTCCAAGATCATTATGTTTAAAATTCAGACAGAAGCAGTGCTTGAGGGGATTGTAGGAGAAAGGGATAACCTCTGGATTAATGAAGGTATTACTAAGGATTTTATCATCATCCTTTTTTGTACATTCTGATCACAGGAATATGATAAGTACTGAAGTAAAACAAGCTCAACTCCAAGCCTTCTCATACCTTAAGAAAAATTCAGAGGTTACACCTTCTGTGATCCATCTGTGTGCTATTCAGAAAGATGATCAGTCCTCGTGTCTTCCTTTGAATTTAACATAATTAACAGTGACATGTAGATCAATATGGTTTAAGCGCCCTCATTCCCCCACAGCTTTTAGTTAAACGACATTTAAAGATTTATAATTAGGAAGCAAAATGGCTGAAGAACTGTATTTGTTAAAATTATATATTTTAAACAGCCACCACCAAGCTCCATAGTCTTAATAGCATTTAAAACCCTAGTAAATCTGGCAACTAGTTACATTTATTTATAGTAACTTAGTCCATACTTGATAATTTTTCTCTCTCTTTTTTTTTTTTAATATCTTTTTTTTATAATGTGTTAATCGTCCAGGATTTTCAAAATGTAATAAGAGGGCATACTTGGATGATAAGCTTATTAAAATATTCTTGAATAGTATCTTTCCTTTACACAAACATTAAAAATCTTAACTGTCATTCAAACATAAGCTTTCTTTCCATCACAAACTTGGAAAGCAAATAAAACAGAAATTATATTGTGCATTCAGTACTGATTTATATTTAGAGAGCTGTCTAATAAATCACAGTCTCCTCTGGAATGGTGTTTTGGCAGACTTTTTTTGACATGATTGCTGTGTCTTTGTTATTGTGGAAATATTTTTTAGATCCCAGTGGATTTTCTAGTCACAACCTGAGCAAAATCTGATGGTTAGTTACACTGCTTAAGAAACTTAAACTCTGAGACTAGTCTGCCTAGCAAAGGAGAAAGAAGACTAAGTCTAAACTAATGCACCAAGAACTGCTTCTGCACCACACTGCGAACCGCTAAGGGTGCACAACAGTAAGTTCTTTCCTTCAAAGAAAGAGAGGACATGAAAACATGATTCACTGCTATTCCCATATGCTTTGAGGAGAAAAGGAAAACAAACTTAAATCCCCACTGTGTAGAATCAGGGACCCAAAACTTGAGTTATGCCTCAGTAAGCATAATTAATATGGTCAAGCTTAATATATTAAGAGACTTCAGAAGGGAACTTCACAGAACAAGATCCTTTCAGGCAGCTTGGGGTGGGGTGGTGAGTTATCCAGATTGCATGGTATTTAATAAGGTGCACATCTTTTAAGTGTGAATTTTAAAGCACTCAGGATGAGGAGATGTTCTGTGAGGACCAAAAGACCAGAACCTTGCTTCCTATTAATCCAGAGTAAGAATATTGTCAGGAAAAGGTATTACCCTTCGGAAGTAGATCACTATGTGTAATTTTCCATGAGAAAGATTATCGTTTCATGCCAGGAAAAGATGCACTCTGTGCATCTTAATATTTAATTCTGATATGAATCAGAATTCTTGCTTTCAGGTCATCTAATAATTTTCCCTTGAACTGTATTTTAATACCCAACAAAACTTTATCACTTTCAATGCTCCTGTTTGACAATGATAATCTCACTATGAGCCTTCTCTTAGATTCCTGAATAAGAAATTTCTCTGATTTTTCTCATAGTCCTAATAGATATATACTGTAATATTTTCAATGTATTTCACCTTCTTTGTAACTGCAATGTGTCATTAAACGTTTTATTACATTCTTCTCTTTTTTATCTCATTCTTTTTCTAAAGGATATAGATAGGGATGATAGCACTGACTTTAAAATTATATGCTATTATTATATAAAAAATGATGTGTTAAAAAATTGTCTTTTTGCTACACTTTCACTTAAGCTAAAAAGTAGGCAAAGTGATTCTTTGATAAACTCCACAAATGAGTCAAATGTGAGTATATATTATTAAGATATATTGTGCAGATTTTTATGGCTGCTGTACTTAATTAAAATGACTCTTATGTCTGAGAATATCATCTGTATGATGCTGATGAATAATAGGCTCAGTGGTACGTACAATATACCTCAAATTAACAAGACATGTTGAATTCCCTCCTACATTTTTGGAAACTCATCTAAAGCTTATTGGATCATTCCTAGTTACTAACAAAACACTGTACATTAAGGGAAGTTCAATTTATTTGTATGAGAATTTGTTAATGGGACCTGATTTTTACAGATCCTGCATACATCTAGATCTGGCAAACAACATTTGAAACTCTAAGAGTTCAAACACAGAGTTTAAAAAATAGTTCATCTTTTTTTTTACTTTAGTCAGACACTCACATATCACAACAGAAATCAGAAATTAGAAAATTTAGTTTTCTTTGAGCTTTTGGAATTTCACATAATGCTTTGTGGTTTCTGTTTCCTGTTTTAAGACTCTTAGTACTCACAAACTCTTTGAATTTTGTGAACTTTACTTCTTTACCCTCTACTTCCCATCTTGTAAATATTAACCATATGTTTATTTTTATTAAAATTCAGATTTTTACAAAAGTGTAATACTCAGATTTAGAAGCAATGAAAAAAGCAAAAATAAACATATATATACTTTCTTTTTTTTAACACTTATTTAGGCCGATAAGTAGAACCTGTGACTAGTGAGCAGATGAAGCTCCCATTGTCCCAAGGCAAGAACAACTGTCAGAAAAGAGAAAAAAAAGAAACATATTGGGAAGTATGATATTCCTTGTCTTCCCTGTTAATTTATATGGTTATTCACAGTCAATGAAAGGTAGTAATGTAGAAAGCATAAATGAAGAAAACCAGTTATTTGTGAGTTACAGTTCTGACCAGGAATGATGTCAGAAAAAAGTCTGAACCAGCCTTTTAAGGAAGAAAGGTGGCTGCAGGAAACTGAGATGTTCTTTTAATTAGGCTTGTAAATCTGATAAATTAGATAAAAATATCATTTAATGATTATGCAATGACAGGAGAGGGGGTTGGTGTCTCAGGAGGACTCTCCCAAGACTTTGACCTTTGATTCAGGCAATGCATGCTTTTCTGAAAAATTAACCGTTATGCCAGACACTAAATATTAATTCTTATCTCTATTTATCCAAAGGTAAGGAGAGACATGAGAAACAGGTAAATGGTAGATAGGAAAAAAACCACCAAACCCAATAAAAAAACAATCCACCAACCTGCAAAGCTCTAGTATTTAATTATCATACTGTTAACCTGTTCTACTTTCTAATATATAAGTAATTTGATAAGGATTATATAAGCATGTGGTTGGATAAATGCCATATAACATTGATGCACTGGGTAATCCAGTTTATGGCTATTGGCTAGTGACAGAAATCTCAAGGTACTGGCTTACTAACAGAAGTTAAAATAATAGCACACTCAGTTAAGTTACAGATGGTAGGAGCAGAGATGTTCTTTCAGCCAGCATAATTCATTTTAGTCATTAAAACATTAGTTTAGGTGGATTATGTTAATGCATATACAAAACTAGCAAGGTTCACATTAAACATGCCCCATGATACCTTGTACTTTCTGACAGCAGATTGGATTTCCCAGCAGTTTTATATCCTCCTGTGCTAACCATCCATGCAGAAAGCACAGCTGTTGGTGGTCAGCTTAGAAATTCAAATGTTATACTTGAAAAATCAGGACAGCATGACTTCTTCATCAGGGCATCTTACAATGGCTATATAATGGAAGCAACAGCTCCCCAGTACAAGAAGGCATAATTCATGTATTTTATGTTGTTGGCAGTGAAGTGCTCTCTTGAATAAGCATCAGCACAAACACAAGCTTAAGTTTTTCTGTGAATAGAACACCCTCTAAACTGAATTTATTTTAGCTATAAGCAAGTTCTTTAGAAATTAATCAGTTGAGTCACATGTTACCTTAGCTTTTGATATTTAAAATTACCAGCAGCTACTATTAGGACACTGACCAAGACAAGTCAGCACGGAATAAGAATAGGAGTGTAACAAAGACAGCCCAATAACTTTATCAGAAATTGCAGATACACAGTTGGAGAGTTACTGTGAACTCAGTGGTGACAAATTCTTTCATAATCATCAAAGACCTTTAACAGATCAAAAGCCCTCAGCTTAAAAATATTCACAATAAACATTTGATTACTTCTTGGAAAAATATAAGCCCAAAGCACACTTCACCTGTTACAGTCTGTAACACTGTGGGAATTCAGTAGTTTAAATATTTCTCAAGTATTGTTCTCCCAAACTGTTTAAAAAAAGAAAAAAAAAAGAAAAGAGAAAAAAATCTATGCCTATGAGGGTATATCGTATTTTGTTGAACATCTTTCAGTGAGTGTGTTACCGAAAAAGCCGGTCAAAGAAACTCTCTTAAGACTCGATTTTGGAGTTTTAGAAAGCAGGTATTCTTTATTGCAGCACTGGGTGCATGGGGGATTGCTCCACCTATCGTGCACACCGTTACCTACAACAAGCAGAAATTTATATTATTCTAGTCATACATATTCATATTATCATTTACATAATATTCACCCTTTGGTCACATGCAGTGTGGGTCATCTTTCTCCTAGTTAACTGGCCTTGGCAATTTTTAATTACAAAAACTCAGCAGAACTCAAAGCTTATCATCAAGGCCCAAGGCTTCTTGTCTGTTGACGCACATCAGGCCCGAGGCCTCCTGTCTGTTGGTGCGTCCAACACATACTATTGACAAAGCTCAAGGTTTTTTTCTTATCTAATTAGTACATACCAAAATTTTGAAGTTTTCAAGCAAGCAAAAGTTCGTTAGTACAGCAATACAGTAAAATTTTCCTTCTCCTGCCCTTGTTCAAGGCATCAAGTGACCCATGCCCAAAAGAACAACTAAGAACTTAATTACAATGACACCTATAAGATGGTAATAAAAAAAGGGGCTTACAAATTTCTCTTCTACAGGTTATGCCAACAACCAAAGATGAAGTACAGAAAAATCACTGTAAACAGCACAGAGCAAAGCTCCCCATTCTTGCCCTTGTGAGAATCCCATCATACTACAGAATATTGATACCTTTTACAAGTTCTTTTTCATTATGGTTCGGGGGGGGGGGGGGGTTTTTTTTTTTTTTTTTTTTTAAATCTGTCCTGCAAGATGTCACCACTTCATCAGGAAAACTAGAGTTTCGGTAGTCCCTTATTACATTAGAATATCCATATGTAGCTTAGACAACCACCTACCTTACACAACTGCTTAGCAATTATTTGCCATTGAGAAATGAAGGAAAACCAAAAAAACACTATGGAAGCATTCTACATACTGTACATTTCAGGAAAAATATTAGGATAGAGATTACATAGCACATCGGATGAAGGGCATGACTCTTGATTACAAAGCCAAAATTTGCCCTGAGGTCCTGCATAATGAGTCATAACAATGACAGCTTTGTATTATTTAAGTATCTATACCATATACATTAAACCTATTGCAATGCACTTGGCAAAACATGTAAAAAGTAATGTTTAAAGTTATTTTGATGCCTTTAAATTATAGAAAATATTTTACTGAAGTGTTCTTCTGTACTAATTCCATAAGAACTTTACAGTGGGATAAGAATGACACTTGCCACTCATAAACTGATTACAAAATTCTTCATTTAAAGATAAAAATCAAAACCATAAAAAATGAAAGCATAAAAAGCAGTACATATCCACTTTTCATGGGTGCTTATTCAAACATAAAATTAATACCATAGTAGTAAGTCGAAATGACCATGGAACAAAACTTATTTGTCTTCATCATATGTCAAATCTATCAACAATTCGTATTAGTGTTTCACTCCAAAGTTCTTTTATTAAAAGAAAGTGTGGAATCAAAAAAATGGTTTTGTTTTCTGATGAAACTTCCATAGAGAGATCCAGTACTTAAGCTTGGGAAGTGTGCAACTGGGGTGAGAAGAAGGAAGGGAAAAGCATTAACAAGCTCATTAATAATCTCCATGATACATCTGTTTATTTTTTTCTTTTTTTTTTTAGTACTACATGCAATACATCGATTCACATCTTTGACCTGTAATGGGTTTTAGTTTGTTTCTTTTTGTGTTTCTTTTTTCCCTGAAGCATCTGAGACTTGAATTTGAATGCAAGAGGTGAGACATATTCTCCACTACCATAATAAAAGTACAAAGACAATTTTCAGCATGAAAACTCCAAAGCATATCTTTAAAGAACAGGGTAATAAGCCAACTTCTAAGTGTTACAAGGACTTCTGTCCACACCTGCTCTTAGTGCTTTTCTCACACAGCAAATTTCACACTTAGTACTATGCTTATGCCCCCTGATTGAACAGCAAAAAGTAAAAAGTTTCCAGTAATCAGTCATGAGTTGTTAGCCTCCTTCAAGTAAATAGGCAGGTATCTTATCCACGTGTATAAATACCTGATAGAAGGGAATGAAGAAGACAGAGCCAGACTCTTCTCATTGCTGTCCAGGGATAGGATAAGAAGCTGAAATACAGCAAATTCCACTTCAATTTTTTTTTTTTTTTTTTTTTACTGTGACGTGGCAAAACAGTGGCACAGGTTGCCCTTAGGGGTTGTGGAGTCTCCATCTCTGGAGATATTCAAAGGCTGACTGGACACAGACCTGGGCTACCTGCTGTAGCTGGTCCTGTTTTGAACAGTGGAGTTGGAGCACATGATCTCCAGAGGTGTTTTTTCACCTCAACTATTCTGTTGCTGGTTTGAGGTAAAATTACTCTTATCACAGAAAATACATTTTCCTTAATGAAAAGAAAAAAGGTTACAAATTTTAGTATTTTGACAGAATTAATAACAACCATGAAAAAGAATAATAATAAAAAAAATAGCAACTGGCATACTAAAGGATCCTGAAAAAATTTACAAATTCAAATATCTATTACATTACTGTTAAATTATCAAGTACCATTTTCTGTAAGGCAATCATGCGGACTGGGCGGTGCTCAGCAAAAGAGGCAGATGTTCATTAGTGCTATTATTATTGTTATTACTATTATTACATCATAATTTGCCATGCAATGCAGAGACAAACTGGAAGGCATAATTCTCACTAGAGCTTTGACTGTGATTGTAATTACCTGGAGTAACAGTATAAAAATAAATATTTCTAAAAATAGTATCAAAATAGTAAAATGTCATAAAAACTCTGAGAATTCTGAGTTGAATACAGATTTTTAACGTTGGATTTTGTACTGTATTATATATTTCTACATAGTTTCTAGCAAGACATTCTTCAGATGGAAAAAATATTGGAGAGGATCTGCTTATTCAAATAAATATGACTTATTCTATTGTCTTTCTTGTAATTAGAATCCTTTTACTATGTCAAATTCAAACTTTATTTTAGTGCATAGTAACATGTAGGTTAGTATGTGCATTATTTGGGAAAAAAATACTACATTGTGGACATTATCTTAAGACTAGCCAAGAGAGGGCTTTTTCTGAAAACACAAATTTTGCAGGTGCAAATAAATGCAGGCAGCTTTATGCCAACTATTATTTAGAAGCTTAATTCATGTAATTTAGTCATTTATACAACTGAATGCACCTGTAAGCTAGGTACTTAGATATCCAAGTCAGATTAAATGCATCTATAAATAATTTCACACATAATTATGATCAACTGTAGAACCAGAGGTAAAAAAAAAATAAGCCCCATGTTATGTTACCTAGCTTAGAGATACATATATGGAAACAGAAGAACAGGTACAAATTAGGATCTCATTGTCCTAACCTAGCCTACCCCAATATCTGAAAATGAAACATATGAGCTATGTATGATATGTAACAAAGATTAAAATTTTCCTTATTGAAAAAGAAATTAAAGATATTTGCTTATGGAAAATAAATTACTTTGTATAGAAAAAAATATACTGTGGAACTGTTGAATTGTATTATTTTTAGGAACCTAAAATAGATAAAATATTATGTAATTATTTCATTACATTATGTTAGATATGATAGTGTAATAATAGCCTAGTTTAGAATTCATATTTGATTCATTAGGTTTAAGGTCTTGGACCTCACTTTATGCCTGAACTTTGCTTAGGTGGCCCAGATTTCACATATCTAACTTTCTGAACCTTTTGCAGGCAGGTCTTTGGAACCTTGATGGCTAAGAAACAATTTACTATGCCCAGATTTATCCATCTAAAAGTAAGGTACTTCATCCAAGAAAGATGACAATGGACAGGGTTCTGTATTTTCAGATGACCACTCATCTTATCCTAAAATTTGTAAGGTTGAAATGGACTCTTGAGATTTCTGGTTTTACTTGACTTTAGCAGGAACTTAAGGCAACTGATGGAATATTCACAAAACTCTAATGCTGTTCTTAAGAATTTAGGCATCACTCAAAATAATCCCTTTAGTCAATGAAGAGACATGGGTTTATCCTGAAGACGTTTTATGGCAGGAACCTAATTTTGCACCCTACAAGTATTAGTTTGGAGCAGCTTATTTCCCTCTAGTAACTCTATGTGACTAAGGCGAACTCTATATGAACTACTCTCTCCAAGCTAATCTTAGAGTGTACTTTCATGACGTCCTTCCTTAGGTCATGCAAGTCTTCCTGGAAAGCAATTTCAGGTGCTTTGGTTAGATGTCTGAAGTCTGGTGAGCTGAACCTGGGATCTTTTTCAGATATACGGTTGCAGATTTGTAATATATGTCAATTTGACATCCTAATTCTGAAAGTAAATTGATAATGCATCATGTGATTTAGTTCTTCAGACCCCTTGCTCACTCTAACTATGACAAAAGTGGAAGGGTTAGCCTGAACATTTATGTGCCCTACAGCAATTTAACCATTTACATGATTCTCTGTATCTGTATAAGATGTTACCAACACTTTACTTACATAAGAAAAAGATGTAAAAAATCTGGCACACATGGTAAGCTAATAAGCAGAGTGTTGTGGTTTAACCCCAGCCAGCAACTAAGCACCACATAGCTGCTCACTCACTCCCTCACCTCCAAGTGGGATGGAGGAGAGAATCAGGAAAAAAAAAGGTAACACTCATGGGTTGAGATAAGAACAGTTTAACAGAACAGAAAGGAAGAAACTAATAATGATAATAATAACAACAATAAAATTACAGTAATAATGATAATAAAAGGATTGGAATATACAAAACAAGTGATGCACAATGCAATTGCTCACCACTCGCTGACCGATGCCTGGCCTGTTTCCGAGTGGCAATCCCTCCCAGGCCAACTCCCCCCATTTTATATACTGGGCATGATGTCCCATGGTATGGCATACTCTTTTGGCCAGTTTGGGTCAGCTGCCCTGGCTGTGTCCCCTCCCAACTTCTTGTGCCCCTCCAGCCTTCTTGCTGGCTGGGCATCAGAAGCTGAAAAATCCTTGACTTACTCTGAACACTACTTAGCAACAACTGAAAACATCAGTGTGTTATCAACATTCTTCTGGTACTGAATCCAAAACATAGCACTATACCAGTTACTAGGAAGAAAATTAACTCTATCCCAGCCACAATCAGGACAAGAGTGAATCAAATAACCATGGATATGTGCTGAAATATTTATAGAACATCTGTTAATTAATATTCAGTGATGCTTCACAAGTAATTATGTACTTGTAATTAAGAGCTGAGTTCTGTATGTCAAAATAAAAAATATCAGTTCCACTTTAAAAGAACCTAATCTTTCTAGATCCACTCTTTACAACAATTTAAGAAAACAAATAGATTTAGGAAACAAATAACCAGATCCTTTATTTGTTGAGGATGCTATGCAATTTTACACTAGCTAATATTCATAATTTTTGAGATACTTATAATTCTTGTAGTTAAAGGAATTATCACATAGCAAGGAACAGGAGCGATGCAATGTATTTCAAAGTAAACTACAATCTAACACACATGATTTGTTTGATTTCAAGGGCAATGAACAAATTCAGCCTTGATCTGCCAATGGAATTCAGTGAGTGGTGCTAAGGCTTAGTCACGGTACAGTATAAATTCCTTGAGTAATAACTGGATTACCAGTGCTGTTTTTCCCTTCCTCCACCAAGTGCTATCCTCAAAAAAACCTACTAAGTCCAAATGTCATTAATGTGTGCAACATACATTAAATTCTATTTGATTGTAGTAAAGCTAAAATAATAGTTATATTACAGATCTCATGTATTTATGATATAAAATAACCCTACCATTTGTTAAATTCAAGTCTTCTCTGCTTACTTTGGAAGTCTCAGTGAAGAGCCAGTAGATCTTAGAGTAGGAATTGGACTGAGTCACCAAAATGGTCTTCCTAGTTTTATAACCTGCAATGGAGGTAAAGGAAACATACTAGGACTGTTGTCCCAAAATTACAATGATGCATCTTGATGGGAGAAAGTCTTTTCTAATGCTGACAATGTGCCAGTTCTCTTCCACCTGAGAAGCAGGTAAGACTTGATTGAAAGTGGCATATGTTTCCTTTATAGTAACTGACGCCTTGAACTGTGGAAATATCTAAGTGTTTCTGATAGCTATAGATTACTACACATATCTAGGACTATTCTACTGTCTGCAAGAAATATTTCAAGAAAACAAAAGCGTACAAAATTAATCTAGGCAAACTTTTGACAGTTTATGCTCTTTTGCAGCTGATAAAGCTAAAGGAAAATATAAGAAATATCTGTTTGTGTAAAAGTTAATGGAAAGTGAAACAAATTTCATTCTAAGTAATTCACTGTATTACTCAATTACTGCATAATAAAACCAAGAAAGTATACTATAAATAAATCATCATTGATCTTAAAGATGTGTAATGCAAGTTTCTATTATCTTGTTAATCTGATGAGATTTCAGAACTAAATGCAATATTTAATTTATAATCATGTATCTGTGGAGCTGTGAGGCTGAAGCTTCACACTATGGCACATTGTACTTCTAAAGATCTTTTAAAAAAAGTTACCTATTGAAAATTACTTCTGTTAACTGATTGTTATTGCTAATTTATCATAGGATGATTAACCTGGGTATGGCAGAGAGAGACTCTGAAGGTTTGAACAATGCTTATATTTCTTTCACACTGTGCTGTAAGTTTTTAATTATAGCATGTAAGAATTACGGTGATCTGATTTTGATTTTGCTGAGCCTTCCAATTTCGTTGATTTACCAAGAAGTAATTTATAAAAGAAGAATTGAAGAACAATTATTTGATAATGAATGTAAGTTGCCCAAAACACATTAGGTGGCACAGATCTCCACTACCTCTTGTCTACAATGTACTCATGTACATCTCAGTCATCTTACACTCCCTTAAGGCACAGTATTGGGTTCATGTGGCAAGGTTTTGGTAGCAGGGGGCTGCAGCAAACACACCAGAAGCTGCCCCATGTCAGACAGAGGCAGTTCCAGCCATCTTCAAAACAGACCCACTGCTGGCCAAAGCTGAGCCCATCAGCAACTCTGGTTGGTGCTTCTGTGATAACATATTCAGAAAGGATAAAAAAAAAAAAAAAGTGTGCAGGAGCTGTGAGAGAGGAGTGAGAACATGTGAGAGAAACAGCCCTGCAGACCCCCAGGTCAGTGCAGAAGGAGGGGGAGGAAATGCTCCAGACCCTGGAGCAGAGATTCCCCTGCAGCCCGTGGGGAAGACCATGGTGAGGCAGGCTGTCCCCCTGCAGCCCAGGGAGGTCCACGGGGGAGCAGATCTCCACCTGCAGCCTGGGGAGGATGGCACACTGGAGCAGGGGGATGTGCCCTGAAGGAAGCTGCAGCCCATGGAGAGCACATGCTGGAGCAGGGTCCTGGCAGGAGCTGCAGCCCTTAGAGAGGAGCCCACGCTGAGGCGAGTATTCTGGCAGGACTTGTGACCCTGTGGGGGACCCACGCTGGAGCAGTCCATTCCTGAAAGACTGTACTCCGTGAAAAGGACCCACGCTGAAGCAGTTCTTGAAGAACTGCAGCCCATGGGAAGGACCCATGTTGGAGAAGGTCATGAAAGCCTATCTCCTGTGGGAGGGACCCCAAGCTGGAGCAGGGAGAGCGTGAAGGAAGGAACAGCAGAGACAAAACATTATGAACTGACCGCAACCCCCACTCCCCATCCCCTGCACTGCTCAGTGGGGAGGATGTAGAAGAATTGGAAGTGAGGTTGAGCCTGGGAAGAAGGGAGGGGTGGGGGGAAGGTGCTTTTAGTTTTGTTTTTATTTCTCACTATCCCAGTCTGTTATTAATTGCCAATAAATTAAATTAACTTGTGGTTAATCTCACCATTCTTAACTCTACCGGTGAGCTTTTCCATCTTATTTTCTCCCCGTGTCCTGCTGAGGAGGAGGAGTGATAGAGCAGCTTGGTGGGCTCCTGGTGGCCAGCCAAGGTCAACCCACCACAGACACTTAAGAGAAATGTGTTTCCAGGATATGATTCACTGAACCCTAAACAGATAATTGAAGTATTCTCAGTGTTTTGTTAAGTTTTCTTGGGGGGGGGGGGGGGTGTATTTTCTCTTTCTGAATGGTCAAGAGTCTGTTGTCTATTTCAGATGGTTTAGTTAACTTTCACTTGCACTTTATCTTGACCTGATATGATTGAAGACTGAAAAGATAATTTCATGCACTGGTGTTATACATAGCTGCAACATAACAGACAAAACCAGGAAGACTCCTCACGTGCAGGTAAATTCTAATAAGTAGGCTGAAAAGCTAATATTCCCCTGGGAGCTTTTCACAATTACCATTTTAAATACAAAAAAAAAAAAAACCCTGAAGCATTGAATAACAGAATTTTATACTGAAGAGAAGCTGAAATGTACTCTTTTGGAAAAAAGGGATATGCTGGGGGAAATTTTGTTTCTTTAAAATGCCTTTTAAAATAAAACATTATATCTAATTTCCATATCGTTGTCCTTTATTTCTATCTAAAAAATGTCATTATACACCTAGGAGATGGGTTCCTTATACCTCTTATTACATATGGCTACAGAGCTCACTTGAATTAGGGTTTTCTTATCCTGGATAGAATATCATACCGCTATAACTATGCTTCTTTCTTTACCCAAATGACCTCATTCAAAGCTAATCCAGATGCCTTTGAAATGGACTAAAATGAGCTATTATTCTATGCCAATATAAGCTCTTAGCATTTATCAATTGCAGAGGGAGAGGCTCTCTCTTGAGTATGTGTCTACCTCCTCCCAGTCCTAGAATTGGTAACTAAGATATTTTTAATTGCCTTTCAGTATAGAAGTTTAGCAATTATAAGCACACATTTATTTTTAAAATAGTTGAAGCTAGGCCTAGTATTTTTTCTACGGATGATCTTACTTCTGGTTTACAACAGTGTAAGCTCTTTTGAGATATGTTAGTGTAAAATAAGAAAAATGCATTGGAAAATGAGGTCCAAGCTTTACTGCCATACCATAGCGCACAATCATTCATTCAGCAGGAACACTAGTTCTGCTTTATCTTATATAAAACTTCTAACATAGTTCTGTAGAATTTTGAATAATTCCAATGCAGCCATTGATCTTCAGCTAAACTGCTTTATTCAGCAAAACTACATTTGCTCAATTTTTGAGTTATTTCTAGAATAATTTCAAAACTAAAACAGTTGTCTGGAAAGTTAGTTTATTATTATATATAATTATATATAGGAATAGAATTTAATTTACATTTACATTTCTAGCCATCCATCCTATCTTCACATAAGCTTTTTGGGACAGGGAGTTTTTTCTACAGCCTAGTCCAACATGGAGATAATGTAAATATAGCAAGTATATGAGCTGAATATAGTCATATTGATAAATAATAACAATGCTGCTTGGGAAGGAAAACAGCCACAAGATTTTAATTTCATTGTGCTATTTCATATGTTTCTGGTGTTGAATTCTTTAGGGTTTTTTTTAAAAAAAAACAAACAAACAAACATAAAGCGTCACTGAATAATACAGTATTATGTTCTCAGACACACAACTTGAGGAACTGAGAATAGAAAAAAAATCAAAAATTTTAAATCATGATAAAATCCTGAGAAGTGAAAATAAACAAATGTAACAAAATTATTTGAGCTATCCTACCAAGGAAACATGTTTACTGCTGTCTGGTTTTAATACGGCAAATAGTTGACTTTCCAAAATATTTTTTAAGCTCTCAGCCAGAGAAACAGGAGGTCCATTTGAGTCCAATCATCCTGTCAATGTGGTAAGGCAAGATGTTTAAAACAGACTTACAATGCCTACTCTCTGAAAAGCTGTCCCTTTCCGTCACCTACTTTAGGCACAAATTATGAGATTCAGCTCCCGGTATATGTCAGGAAGAATCCCATCCAAAAGTAAGTACCCGAAAAGGTGGAGATAATCGCTTCCGAGGTGCCAGGGTGCAGTGCAGGCTGGAGGCTCCCTTGGGTTGGGGAGCAAGGCTGGCCCTGCCTTTCCTGACAGGTGCTGTCCCACAGGGTTGCAATCATGGAAGCACTCTTACATGGAAAATTAACTATTTTTTATAAGAAAACACTTTATGAATAGAGACCACTGGTACTAACCCATGAACTTATGTTGCCCTAACAAATTTTGGAGAACACAGGCATTATAGAATATTTTTGTGATATTGTCTAAGACTGCTTGACAACATATTTGGGTTTTTTGCAGCAAACCCTTTAAATCTAGCAAAGGCAAAACTTGCATAAAGTACCTTTCCTTTATTGCAAGAGATTGTGCTCAGGTTTTGATGAGGCATAAACTGTTGAAAATTGCCATCACCCTGCTATTTTTTGAATAATTCAGGAGAATTTTTGCAGCATGCTCTAATAATAATAGTTTACAGTCTTTCTAAGACTAGGAATATGCTCAGGCAAGTAATATACAATCTTTCCAAGACTAAGCCTATGTCTAGCTGAGCCAGCAGTTAACACACACTGAGTGGGAAGCAAAGGAGCAGACAGCATGACCCAGGACAGAACAAGGTATCCATGGACGAAAGAACAAAGCGGACAGGCTACTTCCACCTATTTATATCCAGAAGACATCCCAGTGACAACCACAGTTTTTAGGATATCTCTATTCTTAATTGTTGCTGATGTAAGTACTTCCCTGGGCACTAATTTGTTGGAGTAAAATTGCTGAATATTAAGAAGAGAAGGAAGGAAATACTGAAGTTGTGGATCCTTAAAATTGTTGAAAAGTACTTTACAAACAAGAGAAATTAACACCCAAAAATATCTTGAAAAGTTATATAAAGAAATCATGTATTAAATTTTATTTCATTTCAAAGACAGATGTTGAAAAAGCAGAAAATGCCAAATTTATGTTTGTTTGTATAGTGGTAGTTTGTGTCCTATGTGTATGAGTGTACTGCTGTACAGTAAATGTAAATAAAAGAACAAATCCAAACCAAAACCTTAAAAAGTTTCTCCTATCTGTTCTGTTCATGATGAGTATTGTGGTTCCATCTAACATTTCCCACCTCTAAACTCAAGCAAGCAATTCATGTTCTACCTTTTCTAAATATATAGGAGTATTCTTATCAGGTCAACATGAAGAAAAATGTTGAGTACTATGTTACTGTACACCATATTTATTCTATGATAAATCCCAGACAATTATCTTAGTATGATAATGAGTTAATTCCTAATTCCTTCAAGGAAAATTTCTTCTTACAAATAATTTGGGGTTTTTCTAAGAGTCTAGCAAAAAAATTGTCGTGTGTAGTTATATTCTTTGGCTTTCTAAATCTTTTCTTAGCCTGACAAGATCCTTTTGTCCAAATTCATACTTAGAAAATTAGCCAATGGAATATGTTATATAAAACACTATATGCATATGTAATGTACACATTGCATGATAATCATACACTAAGGAGTTAGTATTCTTTAGCATTTTGCAAAAATGTAATTAAATGAAGCAAAACAACTTTTTGTAATACATACAATTTCTGAGCAGCCTTTATTTCTACCTTAGGTTGCCTAAGAACTGAAGAAGACCAAACAAGAAAATAACCTGCCATAGAAATATCTTTGTAATTAAAAAATTAGTAATTAATACACATTTATTTCAAACAAATGTATTTTTCAGTCAGGTGTATAAAGCACTGTGAAGTGCTTGTGTAAGGATAAATGTGAATACTTTATGCATTGTCAAATGCAGCCACAAAGAAATAAAAATGCATGTGGAATGTAAACAGGGACAAGAGACTGTGAAGAAATATAAGGTCTCAGAGTTTCAAAGTTAATTTGGTGACCTTTTTAATACTGTCTTGGCCTAAATACAACTTTTTGCTGGTATTTTTCAAATGTTTCTATTCCTTTATTCTTCTTCACAGAAATTTATCTTTATGAATGTAACACTGATTTCTGCTGTCTTCCTGATGTATGGCTTACTGGCCCAACAGAATATTTTACCTGTGGATTACTTAGCAAGCAATTGGGAAAAACAACAACCCAACCAAACAACTAAACAAAACCCCCACACCGGAGCATCAAACATTTTCCACTAAGTAATTAGAAGTCCAGATAGGCAAGACAGCCCCTTTCTCAGCAGTGCCAAAATCCTCCTGCACAAGGTACGAGGTGTTTAGTTTTGAGCTTTTCTTGGAGGATATCCAATTTCCAGGTGCAATCTAAGACCCATCATTTTTTGCATTACTGCACTAAATTTGCAAGTACGGCTAGTTCACTCTGGATCAAATGCTGTTTCAAAACAAAGGATGCCAGCATCTGATGTCAGTGTTGCTAAGTGCCTGATCACATTTAACACCATCATGTGCTGCCAGATCATTTGTCTGAGCTGGCTGTAATAGAACAGCTAGAAGAAATTTAGTATTCAGAACAGTGTTGAATGCAACAGAGGCATTTTAAATAATGTTAATGTTGCAGTTAGCCTTGTTTCATTTTGTTTTGTTTTTCAATAGCTAGGTGATATATATGAACATAGGAACACTGGATTAAACTAAAAATTAGAAAATATGATGACCAGTTATAATTTCTATGTGAACCACCTATGTTGTAATGAATCTGTCATAAAGGAGTCTTTTATTAATGACTGAAACCAGACAACTTATAATGAAGGTGAAGTTCACAAAGGATGAAATGAGAAGTATTCAAGTTCCCTGCTCCATGGATTAATCCACATAACAAATTATTGTATCTTTTCTACCCTTTTCAGAAAAGATTTTCCTATTCCTAGAAATAATTGTGAATTTTCCAGTTAAGTGATCTTATATTGGAAACTGGGTATTGTTTGAAAGCCTAGCCTTGCAGAAAATTGTACATGAATTTTAAGAGAGATGGATTTTTTTGGCAAAGACAAAATTTTTAACCTACACTCAGGGTAGCCAACGACACTGAAGATGGGACACTCAATTTGTTTTCAAATTAGAAAGCCACTGTTCAGATTTATTCTGCGTGACTTAAAAGGTTTAAACATATTCACTATGCCATCTGTCCTGCCATGTAGAGTATTGGATTCTGAGGTACCATTCTGTCCTCCTGGAACTGTTCTCAGTGATGTATTTCTGTGATAAACTACAAATTGTTGAGATGAAATCTGAGCCATCATCTTAAAATTCTTAAGGAATTCCTTAATCTCTGGGATAACTCATGATGCTTTTTTTGTTTTGCTTTGTTTCACTTTTATTTTGTCTGGCAGATTTTTTTCGCCTTTGTTAGTTAAATGAACATTTTATTACTTATCCAACCACCAGCAGAACTCTCTGAGAGGCACATTCCAGTGCTTTCCTTGTTTGCAGGAACTTGCAAGAAAAGGAGCTTCAACAATGGACACCTGCACGTCAGATGACTACACTAATATACAAGAGCTAGTCCTCTAGGAGCTAGCTGTGATACAGCTACTGCAAGTAGGGGGTAGAATAGAAGAATAACAGGCAGGTTTTTGTAATGGCATTATGAAAACATGAAAGCATGACGCAGTCCTCTGTAGGCAACTAAATAGGATTCATCTCACCTAACTTCAGAAATCTGCAAATAGAACTAGTCTTCTTTAATAGTCAGTGGGGAAACTAGGCACTTTCATCTGACCTATTTTATAAGTTTACCTTGGGATGAGAGGATTCATGAACTAAACATGACTGTATTTTTCCCCTGGTTTTAAAAGAAGTCTAGACAACTAGCTCAAAAAATTCCCTGTGTATACCTAAATATGATTTCCAGAAAATAAAACATCACATGTTCTAGTAAAGACAGCTTAGTAACTTGGGAAATTTGTCCTATTTTCATGGAAAGTACATTGTTTTTCATTGCAGGGATTAGCTTGGGTTGAAATACCATTCTTAAGGCCAAGTTAGTACATAACATTTCATACTACATAGTCTGTGACACAATTCAAGGCCGGACAGCTGGTGAAGGAAGTGACTGTATAGTCCTGAAATCTTAACGGCCAAGACTTTTTCATTCATCCTATCCAGTCTGTTGTATCTCATTGAATTTGAGCTTCTTGTTTATGTGCTGTGGTGTCTTTTGTCCTAATAGGACAAAATTCACCTAAATCATAAACCGGGTTAAGGTGCTACCCGTAACTTATTGTTGGTTTACTTAATAATTCTGTAGTAGGAACCATATGGTCAAGTAAAATTATTTCTTAAGACGAACCCAGTAATTAGATTTTCAAGTGAAAAAAATGAAAAGGAGGAAGGAGAACCTCTGAGCAGCATGTGAAGGATTGCAAAGGGTGACTTGATACACCAGAAACCATTCAGACTAATGAGAAAACAAACTAGGGTATTATGATCACTTCTGAATCTCACATGGCATAGCAGCTGACAGATGGCTAACACTATTAACAAGAACAACACCAATGCACAGCCAGATAGATGACTACCTCTGACATTTAGGATACTAATAGGGTGTTAATATGTGAAGTAGACTCTTCTCTGACCCTGATGCAACATTTATAGCCATCACCCACACTTGCCCTTGAATTTTCTGCCTTCTTTACGCTCTGATCTTTCTGTCTGTGTCTGCACTCATTCTGCCTGCTACATCACCTTTTCTTGCTCCTTATGTATTGAACAATCCTTTTTGTAACTTGTAAATAGAGTTCTCTCAAAATATTTCTGCATTTGGAATCTAACCATTATTAAATGGGTCTGAAAGACATTGGCAGGAATCTTATATAGCAGTAGTTCTTCTAAATTTCTTGGTCATTTTCAAGGAATTTAGCCTGACACTTCCTTAGTAACATATTGCATTGAATTCTGCTTTAGGGTAGATCTGCCAAACTCAATCTAATTAACAAACTGTTTAGTGCATATTACCCTTTTTTCTTATTTTGCTTGAGTTCTAAGCTTTTTAGTGTTTTTTTTCCTTGTAGCTGAGATACAGCATTGCAAATCAAGTTTTTAAAAATACCTCCTCTATTTTTTAAATATTGATGTGCAGGACTTCAAGGCTTTCTCTTAGGTTGCAGAACACTATGACATTTCTTTTAGAATTCTTGACTGCTAAAAGATTTTGCAGTGCAACTGTGCGTTTCTTGAGGGAATTAGAAGCTATTTTATTTAGCTTTGTCTAAGGAATTCAGAAGTTCAACATGAGTTAGTGAGCAACATCCAGGAAAGAAAGAGTCAAGTCAGCTATAGTTATCACTGAGTTACTGCTTCATGTTTTGAATTTCAGGAAAGTGTATGTGATGACAACACCATCTATTCCTCCTCAGTTTGATTCTTTAATCTTTGTGTCACTTTGACTGATACTACTACTGATACAATGAGTAATTCCTGTGTAATGAGATGAAAGATATATGCAGAAGTATTATATATTTTGCTCTTATTCCTACACACAGCAAATGTATTAAGCTGCAAGATGCAACATAAAGGAAAACTGCCATTTATTTTAGATAAAAAGTCAAAATTACCACATCAGTATGTGTTAATTGCTATTCCCTCAACCTGCCATACCAAGTAAAGAGATGCCATTGTTTTATTTTATTGATAGCAACCTTCTTATTTTATTCTACAGAGCTAACATTTGCCTGTCATGAACAAATTATTGTTCACATCACTGGAGCATTTACACATATTTTTAAAAGCTAAAATTTTACAGTGTTAAATGCTATGAGGTTGTCATCTTTTCTCATCTTAATTCATTCTCCTTCTATGTTTCTAAAAAAGCTGCAACTAAAACATGGAAAGAAAGGAAGAAGTGTTTTTTAAAAAACATGTTTAGTGATAGTTACATATGTTGATTTATGTTTTTTTTTCTCCTCTCACCTACCTGAATATTTTAGACTGAAAGCAATTTGATTCATTCTAACCTCTACCTTTGCTACAAGGTGACTCAGATCTTTACCTGTGAAAGAATTTGTAAAACATGGATTCTTTTGCACATTTCTTATTTAACTGTCATGTGTTCAAAATCTTTTCTTTGATTTGGATGCTCAATTTTTGCTTTCTTTAGAACATGGTTTCTTGAGCCAAGGTCATAGGACATGTAATGAGATACAGAGACCAGTTTGAAAATTCTGTTCAGCTTTCAGCAATGATAAAATGTGCATAATGGTTGCAAGTTCAGTGTCAGAAATCAGAAAAGCAAATGCCAAGTCAATGCAAGTGAATCAAAATTTAAGGCAGGAGTTGAGTGCATTCTCTGTGGTTCTATTTGTTTTACTTAAAACCATAACATAGATGTGAGTCACCTATGTTTCTTTGCAGGTCAATCCCTTGAAGATTTCAAAGGAGATAAGTGTTTCAGAGATGCCATTGCAGTCACAAAACAGAGGCTTTTAAAATAAATGGGCTGAACTGTTGGGAAAGTATGGCTACTGAGAAATAAATAAAGTCTTAAATTTTACAGAGTTCAACAAATCCCTGTATCTGATTGTGCTTTCTTTGCTTTTAATTTTCTTTCTTACAAGAAAGCGTACCAGACATTTCTTATTCTTATTCTGAATCCTTCTTTGTTTACACTATCCTTTAAATTGGAACCATTTTTTAGGAAGAATGTTGAAAAGTATCATAAATGCTAGTCTGCTTCTGATAAAAATAGATTTCGAGAGAATTTTTGAATGATACACTATGTACTAAACACATATGTGGGAGTAAAGCCAGTGTGTGATTGGCTCAGAAAATTGGAAAAATTTCACCACTTGACTTTCCAGTTAAATTGGCATTTGCAGATCTTGCCAATTGACAGATCCCCTTGTAGACTGTGCACAGTTACTTTCATTTCTGCATTATGGCAGCTGGTATTCACGTCTGAGATAAAAGCACTTCAGTTTGGATTTTCTGCTGCTGTTGTCAGTATCCGCATTTGATGTTCTGTGCTGGATGCAAAGGTTCTTTCAGTTTTATGACTGCTTGCTACATAACAGTAATTCTGTTAAGTACATTTTTCCTGCTTCAAAACAATATTTTGATGGATTCATGTTTCCAAATGTTATTTTCAAGTAATTGGTATCCTTATTTTGAAACATTTCAACTGGCAAAATTGTTTGCAATCTTTTTAAAACTTACACATCTATTTTTCTATTGCTATATCATTCATAAAATGCAAATAAATGTTTGTAAATCTTTAGCATTGTAATTATTTTTCATTCTGCCAATGTGGAGTTCAACTATGTATATGTGGTGAATTCCACTTAGCTGAACATAGTTAAATCAAAAGCTACAGCTTTTAGGTAATGAACATCTTAATTTTTTTTAAACTGATATGTATTTAACACATTTAGAATACAGAAGCAAAGTCTAAATCACATCAGGCTTTTAGCTATACGTAAGAACACTTTCACATTGCTCCAATACTGCTATCTTTAGATATCAACAGATCCATTACTCTGTTGCAGTGGATTTTTATTTCTGAGGCAGTTTCTTCCTCCTGCTGTTTTTTTGGACTTAGAAATGTATAATTTCCTGGCAAATGCAGTTATAAATGGCATTAGTGAGTTCTTCCATTTTTCAGGAGACCTTTCTGTAAAGCCTAATTTCTTTCCTCTCCTGAGAAAATAGAGGACAGCTGCCTAAACAGCAAGTGCCAAAGAGTCCCTACGACATCCGGGAGGTGGCTGTTGCTGCCAATGAAAACTGATGGAAAACTGGAAAGTAGCACCTGCTGCCACCACTCTGCTTCCTTCTGTTTTCCCTCTTCCTTTCATCCTGCCATTCATCTGCTAGTGATAGCAGCAGTAGTAGCAATCTCTCATGCAGTATAGTAACACAGGAGTTTGTGTTCAGCACTTGCTACAGCATCAAGCTGGAGATTCAAAACCTTTCTATACACCCAAAACTGGTGAGTCTGTAACTCTCAAAAGTACTTGTTCTCCAAAGCCTCTGAATATCTGTGTAATCTATGTTACAGGTTATTATCACAAGGCAAAGATAGGAAGTCGATTTATGAAAAAGTAGACTCCAAATAATCTGGAGACATATCCACTACTGACAACAAATTCAATTTGTCAGAGATAGGGGAGCACTGACCCTTTCAGAGTGTTCGATCGAAGAGAGACATAAGAGATTATCCAGTTGTCCAAAAAAGGGCAGAGACAAAAGAATTTCATCACAGATATTGGCCAGCATGTGATCTAATACGGCAGAAAGAAATACTCAATGAAGAAACAAGTATAGAGAGTACAATTAGGAGGCCAGTAGGTTTGATGGTTGCCAGGTCCTTGTTCTATTTCATTTTGGTTTTTCTGGAGTGAAAATTCAAGGAAAACCTAAAAATTGAGGACATCCAGAGTTCCCCTCAGAAGCTTTTTGTCATTAACATCTTGTGCTAATATTCTGCAGGTGGATGAATGCATTTAGAATTTAAGACTGTGTGTGCTCTTGCTAAAGTAAATTAAGATTTCAGCTTTAATGTGGCCACCAAACTAACTTCTAAAGATATGTCTCCTTGTAACAGTACAGAGTATTCCTTTTTCTTCATTTGCATATTCTTGAACTATCTTCATTTCAGAATTCATTCCACTTCAATGTTTGAATTACTACAGTGGGTCTGGTTCTTGAGTTACTAAAATACTTTGATATGATAAATTAAATGCATATATGATTTTTACTCTTCATTTAGTGGGGAACAACATAGGCATGTGAAATTAAAAGTAGAAAAGCTTTAGTAAAAAAAAAAAGTTCACTTTTCCCAAATCTAAAATGCTATTACAAAATACAAATTTATTCACATAGAATAGTATGTTTCCTTTGACACTCTTGTGTACATTCACAATACAATCCTTTCAAAAGAGAATAGAAAACCACACATGCAATAGAGGAGAGTACATATGAGGCTAAAGGTAGCTTAGAAAACTGGTGTTTGAATAGAAATCTAACATTTTTAAAAGTTGGAAGCAGAGAGCCAAATGCAACTAGAAAAATTCAAGTAGTAGAAAACTTTTTCAAATTTATTCTCTAACAAGCATATAATTAACATCCACAAACTTCTCAAATGTTTAACATGAAAAGTCTGTATCCATCCTGATTTCAAAGGCACTTTCTTTAATTCCCCACTCAAGAATCTCAAACTGGGTTTGTGATACCAATATTGCTTTATAGATTAAAGTAACTTTATCAAATCTATAATAACTTTTACCTTTGAAAAAATTTCCTTTGAAAACATGTTTAATTCTAAATTACTTTATACATTTCCTTGTGAAAACATGTTTCTGCAAAAGTTCTCACCTGCCTTTTCAGAAACCTCTAAGAAAAAAGAATCACTAAAGCATATTAAGTATTTGGAAAAAGAAATGAATACAAAGGAAAGGGACAGACAGATGAAGGAAGTATTTTTGTATATATTGGTGGAACATTGTGAAATGTTGTATCTGATAAAAGTGAAACTTCTGCATCCTGAAAAAAAGAGTGAGAGTTGACAACGCAGATAAAAAGATAATCTGTTAAATTTGGTGTCCATTGAAGAATGAATGAAAACTATTATTTATTTAGCTTGTATAAATATATAGATACAATTATAACCTTAAATGCTGGTAAATATATCAGTCAGCTGATGAAAGCAAGAGAACTATTGTAGTTGTGGCTAAGCAAAGAACCCTTTTTTATTTAAACCTGTAAATTTTCACATTAAAGTCACATTCACATATAAATAATTTTGTTGAAAAAGAAAGGGCAAAGCATGTTACCAGAAAAATTTACTAAGTTTACGTTGAGGTTGGTAGTTATTAAAAAATTAAGAATTACACGTAGATTTTATTTAGCACCTTTTTTTCTCCTAGAAATGTTTATTATGGTTTAAATAATGTAACTTTTAAGGCACTCACGTTTCAGACCTTGTAGATGTTTGGAAATCTACTGAACATTTTGAATGGGATAATGCTAAAAGCAATTTCAGCTTTAAAGTTCTTTTTTTTTATATAATCAGAGGTAAGTGTGTTTCAGGGTGACAAAACTTTCAAAGAAATACTGCATGTTGAAAAAAACCCCAGATACTCACCTACCTTTATAAGTACTGGGAGGACATCATTGTTCTTTGTAGTTCGTCCCCTCTCTGTCTAGAATTCTGTCACCTGTTTATGACAGGTGAAGAAAGACTCTCACTCTAAGGGGTTTAGAAATATCACTGCTAGTGGGATAGCTGTAAGAACATGGTAACTGAAAATGTTCTACATGAGACTTAATACTAGAGGGGCTTATGCTGAAAATACTTTGAATGAGAATCATACCACAGTTAAAGTAAACCTGGCTATAAGTATCTGATTGTGATACAAAACCCCCCTCACACCTTACTAGATCACGCTTATTAGATGCTTAGCTCTTTATACTTTCCAGTCAGACTGGCAATTAACAGTAATGCATAGCATACAATCACATTCTTGAACTGTCTGATCATTTGCTAAAGACATAACTGGTGTACTTTGTATTAGTGATACAAGTATTCCTTCCTATACAAAAATATATTAGTTAAGCAAGAAAGCCATATTTTTATAGTAGAGAGGGTTTAAAAATGTCTCTGGTTAGATTAACAAAGATGCTTAGCTGATTTCTGTGGGAAGGAGGGTTATTCCCATGGAAGGTGTTACAGAAGGAGCTAGGAATGTTGAGAAGAGGAGGTGCTACATCTACTTTATAAATGTTAAGCTTCATGTAATTTTGGCTTCCAAGGACTCATCATCCTTCTGCTATCTTCTTATCCTATTTGAAAGGTGATGGAGATTGAAAGAGGACCCTAACAACAGGAAAAAGGCAAACATTTCTTCTTGCTCCCATCAGCTACTCCGGTCTCCTACCTATTGTAATCCTCTGGATGAATAAACTTTCCCACCCAAAGTGAAACTCTTCAGATGTGCAATGATGAACCAAGAGATCTTCAGCATTAGCTGACTTGTTCAACTCTCCTTTCAAAGGTTTATTATAGATTTGCCCACACTACTGGTGCATCAACAAGAACATCTTTTGCTCCTCAGCTCAGTTTGTTTTGTACAGGAATGGAAGAGATGGGAAAGAGGAAACAGACCTTACTAATTTTTCTCTCATTAACACTCCATTACAGCCATAGTTTTTAAACCCACCCATGCTCTATTGCAGCTGGCTGAAAAGAAATATTGCATACTTTATATGACTACAAGAAACATACTTTATATGTCTACATACTTTATATGTCTATAAGAAAGAAGAGCAAATGGCATTGGGGATTGTAATAATATTTATAATAACATGGTAATTCAGTTTCAATTCAGTGAAGCTTACTGAAATGACAACCTGTATAAATAAAACTGGAGTACAAAAATCAGACAGACTCTTCAGGTGTATGTCACAATCGTATTTTCCACCCAAAACCAGACCATACATGTTTAAGTTTGGATCTACTTATCAGACATACTATTCCTCAAAAAATGACAGGTTGCCACATAGTTGAATTATCTTATTACCATCACTCTTGTTTCCCTAAGGCTCATACATATTTAAAATGTTTTGGGGAAGTCATTTGTAATAGTTTGAGCAATTAGCTTTTTTGTATTCTCAGATATTTAGAAGGTAACTTCGCCTTAACATTTTGCTGCTACAACTTATGTAATTGATACATAGGCATACATGATGGAAATTTTTTTAATATCATGAAAAATGCTCAAAACATGAATGAAAATAAAGAAAGAAACAGGAATTACACAGTCACATGGAGGACACAGATTTTCCAAGTACCCTTCGTTTTGTTGATGCTCCTCATGACCTATTAAACAATGAGAAAAATTAGTTATCTGAGAAACAGGTAGCAGAGAGGGTACTTGGGATTGAATTTAGAAGTTTTTGCATTCCAGTAAGTACCATGTCATTTATTTCTGAGCAATCCAATGCATTGTCTGTTTTGAATCTTTGATAGGGGAATACAAGGGGCAGGGGGGGGAAGACAAAAAGATTTTTTTACTTTTGCCATGTACTTCCAAAAGGTTTTCTAATAGCTAGCAATTACCTAATGGGACATGAAATATTTTTGTCTGGCAGCTTGTCTCAAATCAATGCAAAAAAGTTATTCTTCTGGTGAAGCTAGTAGGAGAATTTGAGTTGCATAACACAGATTAAACTTCAAATTTACTTCTCAATATTTGATTCTGAACAATATTACAGACACCCAGAGATTTAACAGAGTAAGAGATTAGTTTTTGCAAGCTTTTTTAAGGCCAGCTGCTTAAGGTGAAAGGGGTGTTACGTTTATTTGAGCTTTCTTGATTTTAAAGACTTGGAATTAATCTGACTCCCATTTCTTTGAGCACCAGAAGAACGCAAATTGTTCTGGAATAGGTTACAGATCACTATTTCATCACAATGTTCCAAAAATCACAGAGGTGCTCCCTGAAAGAGTTCTGTGAAATCCTGAGTTGTGTGTAATACTGTTGTAGGCAAAACATTCTTGACTTGGGGAATTATTACTTAATTTAATTTATTGCCGATTCACACAAGCTTCTGATCACTGATTTGGTTACCAAGAAAAAAAGAGAAATAAATAATTAAAGAATTGCATAAACCCCTTTTCCTTCCCCTTCTTCAGACTCAGATTAAGCCAAACACCTATTATCCTCTCCCTTCCTAGTCTCAATTTCTCTTATTTTCACCCTGACTTACACTCACTAGCTCCCAGTTCCTTCAGTGAGGTGTTGACTGGCATAGAAGGCTAGGATTATGTGTATAATGACTTCTGCCAGTTGCTTCTTTCTGCTGATCTTTACATCTGCAGGTTTTCCGCTGCTGCTCTCTACGGTGCTCCCTCAGGGGTGTCCCTGCCATGATGTGGGCTGCCAATGACCACAGTCCCTCAGGGGTGTCCTTGCCCCAGCATGGTCATCCACAGACTTAGTCCCTTTAGGGATGTGTGTGAGCCATTTGGCTTCAGATGTCTCCTCGAGTGTCTCTCCAGCAGCACCTCCAGCCCCTAGCAGTATCCAATTTATTTCTCAAATATGTCCAAGTAGGGGTGCTGTGTGCTTCTCTGACGGTCTGAAGTTTAGGTGCATGATGGGCTACTCACAGCAGTTTCAGAGCTGTCTGGAATGGGATGCGACCGTCGTTTGGCAGTTCACAGTCTCCTCCCACACAGGTCACCCCTATAGCCCCCTGCTGCTTAAACCCTGCAATTTATGCTAAGTGCAAAGATACAGCTGATTGAAAATTATATTGCTGATGATTGCAAATTGATTTAATAACATGTCTGATTAATACTACATATCGAGTCATAAAACTGCAAGCAGGAAGTTCTGAGGTTCAACACTGTAATGTCTAAATATCCTGTAATTTCGTGGTTATTTAGCTTGGTTAGGTTTCTATATTACTTACCTACATGTTGACAAAAATGTTCTTCTATGAATGAGATGCTCAAGGGCAAAATGGGGGGAGTCTAAACTGGCCAGAGGGAAATTAGTGGAGCAAGAGGTGCAAGACATAAGCTGCAAGAACATGTGATACACTGTTTCCTAAATCTGAATAGGTGAGAGATTTTTAAGTTAAACCAATCATTATTTATGAAAAAACCCTATCAATTTTCCCACTCTAAAATACAATAAGCATCAACTGCAGATTTGCATCTACAAATGACGTCCGGTGCCCTGATTGCACATGAGGGGCAGGGGAGCTGTGTCCAACAAAGCGTTTGAACCAGCTGAGCTTGAGCCACGCAGCAGCACTAGGAGGAAGTGAGGAGTGACAGTAGTGGGACATTCCCTGCTGCAGGACGTGGAGGCCCATATCTGCTGACCTGACCTGCTATCTAGGAAGTTTGCTGCTTGCCAGAGGCTTAAACCCAGGACATTCTGAGGAGGCTGCCAAAACTTGTCTGGCCCTTGGACTGTTATGCCCTGCTACTCTTCCACATGGGCACCAACAATACCAGGGAAGACCTGTAGCATGTCAAGCTACATGGAACAAGGATCCAGGAACAGTCTTCCCCTGGAGCCTGATGCTGCAGGTGAAGGGCTTGAGGAGGAGTAGACATGTCCGGAGGGTCAACAACTCTTTGCACAGCAGGTGACAACAAAAGAGATTTGATTTTTACTATCACGGGAAAGCCTTTGAGCACCAAGAACTCCTAGGAAGAGACAGGATCCACCTGTTCAAGCAGGGAAAAAGCATTGCCAGCAGGTTGGTAAGGAGGGCTTTAAACTAGGAACAAAGCGGGTGGCGGATGGGGATGCCAAATCAACTGAGGAAGTGGTGGACCAAGTTGTCAAGCTAAGGGTGCAAGGTGATGTGGACAAGAGATCTCCTATTCAAAAGAAGAGGCCTGAAGGGGACTCACCTTAGGCATATGTGCCCAAATAAGTAAGTACCTATAGGACAGCATAACAGGGAAAGCTCTCATATCTCCTCTGGGAAACGAGCATGACGTGGTACCTCTCTGAAGTGTCCACATATTAACACATGCAGACTGCGGGAGGGAGGAACACGGAGCTCACAGAAGTAGCTCTTTATTTTGCAAGCAGTGGAAATATTTTTTTTTACAATTCCACTATCTGGCCTCATGCTTTTCTTCTTCTTTTTTTCCCTCTGTCTAGATGTTACAGCTATTTGGCACTTCATTTTCTATACTAACTTCTGTCTTCTAATTTGCCAATATACCAACCTTTTTTCTACCCTAAGAAACCTCCACTATTTAGCTCTTTTTAAGATTAAATTCTTCACTAAGAGCTATGAACACTAGCTCCCTGGTGTCATGGCTCACCTGTGTCAGCTAATCAGGAAAGACATAGTCAAACCACAGCATAGAATTACAGCTTCATGGCACCACAGAATGGTTTGGGTTGAAAGGGTCTTTTAAAGTTCACCTATTGCCAGTGCCCCCTGCAGCAGGCAGGAACATCTTCCACTAAATTGGGTTGCTCAAAGCCCTGTACAGCCTGACTTTGAATACTTCCAGGGACTGGGCATTCACAACTTCTCTAGGCAACCTGTTCCAGTGTCTCACCACTGCTTCTGAGCCAGTGGAATCTCTCAGAACACATCCACCTATGAGTGGGATCCATGTTTTTCCAAAATGCATTTACAGTTGCATCCTTTTTATACATGGCAGGAAGGTTGTGGAAGGTTCTGACTAAACTGACCAAAAATTTAGAGCGCTGACTCAGAAATTTGCCTTTCTAGGCTGAATATCCTGTTAATTTTGTGGGACTGCACATAGTTTGTACTCAGGAAAGAGAGCAAAAGTAAAAAGAGAGGTAAGGCCATGTCTAGTAAACTAGTCGCAGTCAAAGAAAATAGATCAAAATTCATACGGCAAAAGAATGTAACAGATTCTGTAACTTAAACAGTAAAGTATCTTTCTGGAAGGGGGAGTAAGTGGGTTCTGGTTCTTATTTTTAGGCTTATTTCTCTGTTGTACATTAAACATTCATTATATAACTTCAGCCATACATAGATTTTGAGAAGTGCTAGAAAATGTCTACTAGGAATAAGGTAGGTGCTGCCGATTCTTCTGTGGCACAGTAAATGGGAAAGATCCTTTAACAGATCTCTTGCCAGCCATACTTTCTATGATTTTTAAATAGATCTGGGTAATAGAATTGGGAGTCCAGAATTCTTGTCAAATACAGACTGTATCAACCTACAGAATTAATATTCCCTCTCTACTGCCCAGTTCATCCTTAATAGTGGTGTTGTCCAGAGACAAGAATTCAGTAAGAATGCTTATCTTCAAGAGAATACCCTGACTGTGCCTATGACACTAAGATGAGAGATAAGGAGTTATTCCACCTGTAACTCAAAGAAGGAATTGAAAGGAAGAATGGCATTAAAATGTAAGATGTGGTTCAGACGTACTGTCCATCCATCATATGTTTTGCCTCCAACTGTGTCCATAAGTAGATGTTCAAGAAAAAGTAAAAACATGGCAACCTTGTGTGATACTTTCCTCCTAATACTTTCAGCCTCTGGCTGTTTTCTGTTCTGTTCTGTTTCCTAAAATTTAGTTTGTCTAGTTGGTAAACCCACAGTGGATCTCTCTTCCAACTATTTGTCTAGCTTCTCCTTGAGCTTATTGAAATTCCCAGCATAAACAAAGCCCTTTGCAAAGCACAAAGAAGGCTGTTATTCACTGCATGAAATAACACCACCTTGTTTTGAATGTGGATCTTTATTTGGTGGCCTACAGTTCTTGGAAGAAACAGTGAACAGATGGCTCATACACTTTCATCTTACCACTTAGAAGCTTGTAGACCTCTGTCATAACTTTGCTATGATTTCTCTTTCCCAGGCTAAGAAGCTCTATATTATTCAACATTCTTCATGTAAGTCATAGTTTTGTTAATCCTTTTTGCTGTTCCTTGAAACTTTTCCTATTCTAATGGGTCCTTTTTAGATGAGAGGATCAGAATTGCTCCCAACCTTAAAAGTGGTTGAACCACAACTTTATGCAGTGGGATCCCTGTGTTTTTTGTTTTGTATACAACATAACTATGTTCTGTTCTATATTCTTTTTTCTATTAATTTTGAATTTTTTAGTTGCTTTCCTAATTGCTACTGAACAATGAATTTTTTATTTTGTTCAATTCTAGATCTCTCTGCAGAGTTAAACAGTCAGCTAGGAGGCCATCTTTCTGTATGTGGAGATAGGGATTGGTTTTCTGCATGGCCTCTCCCTCCCATCCCCCATGCACACCACTCTAACATTTATCTACAGTTAACTTCATCTGCCTTTACACTGCTTAGTCACTGAGGGATACATTAATTTGCCCACACTGGCATACTATTTGAAATTCCTTCAAGTGCTCAACACACCTGCATAGTGCAGCAGATAAGGCACAGGTCATAAAGAAGACTTACGACCACCTTGGGGAGGTCAGATTCCCTAGCACAACACACTAAAGGAGGAATGGAATTTCCTGTGTGTTCCTATGTTCATTGCTTTCTACAGATGTCTGGTTGTTCAATATTTTTTCTGAGATTCATACTGAGTCCTGGCTAGATGGTAGGTACCTTGTAAATTTGGGTGCCTAACTCCCTTACTGTCTACAGTCATCTTCATTGTCTTAGAAGTTTCTAGTACAGCAGTGTGTCTTTGAGATCCCAGACAATGACATCAGGCATATATCTGACCAGTATAGGTATAACAAGAAATTAATGAAAAGGGAAATTAACTTTTTAAAGGAATGAAATCATCTTTGGGGCTAATTGCTCTGTTCACACCTCTAAAGATGAAAATTAGAAGGCCAAAAGACTGGCATGCATTAAATTAACTAAATTAGGATTTAATTTATGCTTTTACAATGGACCTGACTTTTTGCTGCCTCTTACTTACTTTGCTGGTTTTATTATCTAAGATTTTAAAAAATATGTACTTTTTAATCTCCGTGACCTTAAAGTCAAAAGAAATGTACAAATTAAGAAAAGAGAAAAAAAACTATTAAAATTGAACTATGGTGGCAACTCCTTAAATCTGATTTCTAATCCTATAAATTCCTTGACAGCAAATGTGAAAGTGATTTTCATTGTTACACATATCTTTGTTTGTTAGTTTGTTTATACATTGTAATTGCTGGTAGAGATTTTTAAAAAATTGCTTGATGCAATTTAAACCACAAAGAACCTAAGATAGAGTGTTTGATACTAGATTTAAAAATATCCACTAGGTAAATTTAAGAACTCTAAAGCTTTGAAAGAACAAAACAAAATAGCATCTTAAGCAAACAAACAAAACCACTCAAAACCTTCTTAATTTTGAACAAACTGCATAATTTTGAATGCTTTAAAGCTATTGTTTTTTCTCACATTTCTATAAGTGAAAATACCTTTTCATATTTAGTTATTAATAAAATATTGATCTGATCATTTTATTTAGATAGACATGAATTATAATGAGCTATATTTCCTGGAATCAAATCTTTTACTTAGGTACATTGGTCCCTAACCAAAACCTGCCAGGCTGGGATTCATCTGAGCTGACGCTATCTGTCAAAATCCTAGGCACTTCATAGCCACAGAGGTTCCTCTAATAGTTGTCATGTGGCAGAGTCCATCTCACGAAAATTATTTAAGAAATAATGCAACCCACATGTTGGATGTGTATCTACCTTGATAAACAGTCTTACTCTTTAACTACACAAAGGATTTAAGCTTGTTTAGACTATGAACAAAAGCTATCTATAGATCTTCTACCAAAACCTAAAAATACATAGTTAAACATGGGAGGGGATTACTATTCTTCACTTCTTTTGAACTAATAACAATGAAATGTGGACCGAGTTGCAATTTTCTAAGTACTCAGATGTCAAGGTCTGTGATTAAAGTGCAAGAATTTACTTAGGAAAAAATACTTTGATGGACTAACCCAAACATCCTTGACAAAGTCCCATTTTTGTTAGTAACTCTCTAGAGGAAGAATTTAACTGGTTTATTTGAAGCAAAATTACTTCCTATACATTGTAGACTATTTTCCACTGTAATTGCCTTGAGAAGACAGGATAATGTCTTCAGAGATGATCATGTAATCTTATAAATGTTTCTGTAATAAATTTTAGAAAGTTAGCTTGTTCTGAATAGTTTTTTGGTTTGGTTTGGTTTTGGTTGTTTGTTTTTCTTTTCAGTTATACTCTGATATCTCTTTGTCCATTTAATAAATTTAAAATACACATAGGAAGTTCAACTCTAAAAAAGTGAACTATATAAAAAATGAAATTAATCTTTTTCTGGATTCTTGTAATGTCAAAATATATCTGAACAAAGTGTACGCTGTTTTTGTCAGCACAGGTGAGCTACCTAAATATAAATGAACTGATTTAATAAGTGGAGTTCAAATATACACTGTATAGCTGAAGTTTAATATTAACTTTTAGGCAAAAAAAAAGGAAATTAGAAATTGCGTGTCAGTTTTTGTCTTATGTGATTATACAATAGAGATTGTACAAAAGAATAAAATTGGCAGTTGTCATTACAAATTGAGGCTAATTATAATTTCATGTAACATAAGTCAAGAGCAACTTAACTCAAACCAGTAAAATTATCAATGTAGAAGCCCTTCTTTTTCTAAATTTAACATCTAACTGGTACTTCAAATTCTGTGTTCTCCCTCTCAGTATTATGATGTTTAGTTGGCTTTTTCCTTCCTCATCTTAACAGCAAAACCAGAAGTCTATAAACTTAAAATAATTGACGTCTAAATTTAAATTGGATATTTAAATACAAAATACTTCTTAAGGGTCATAGAGACCAATGGGGGGAAATGCTAATCTCAAAACTGGATCTGGCAACTGAAATACATATATTAAAAATATGAAGATAAGGTCATCTCTTGGTTTAAAGAATGTATTAGATGTTTAATACACTAAATTCTTCCAATGTGCTAACTAAAATTAGTATTAACTCACTCAGTTTAGTGTCTTTTTTGGTTTCATGTGTGAAGAATCAGCTGACAGACACATTAAAAAATGGCTAGTGTACATAAATACATTACATCAACAAAATCCAGAGTAGTTTTTGAGTTAGAAAACCTGGCAAAGTAACACACCATTAGGCTGATTTGACATCATAGCTGGATGGTGAAAGGGAAGCTTAAAAAGTAGCATTCTGCAAACCGTATTTCTCTAGTTTGTGTTATTTAAAGTAATTTACTAGCTAATATTATAAGCTTTTAAAATACTATCTCTAATACTCAGAAAAAAAGATTGGGGGTGGGTGAGGGAGAAGAAGGGTAGATAAATTAATCTACACATACAAAGGTGATACCCAGAAACAAACTGAACTGAGATAATGACTTAAATACTGCCTTTCTGTAGCTATAGCAATCAGGATCCAAATATTCATGCAAAAGTAAATTCCAGTTAAATTAAAAGAAATCACTGTGTTCTTTAGTAAACCCACACTGTGTTTTGTCTAAAGATATGCAGAAGTTTCTGCAGATGTTCGATATGACCATGTGAAAAATATCTGAATATTAAAAGAGGTATTTTGTTTTGTTCTATTTTCTGATAAAGTTGTAGGAGACAAGTGATGCTGAAAATCATTGAAATAAACCTCAAATATAACCAAGAGAAAATGTGAAAAACATTGTTGCAGAATAACAATAGGCAAGATATTACAAAGAAGACAGGAACAGCAGATATACAGAAGAAATTACATATAGAGAATACCACAGATGGTATCTCTTGACATGGAAAAAAAGGGGGAAGATACTGTACCTTTATTGCTAAGTAAAAAAGCACAAGCTCACTTGCTAGATCACTGACCATGAACAGTTTAGTATTTTTTTGTTCCCTGGCTCCGTTTAAGACAATTCCAATCTGATACAAGGGATGCTATCCATAAGCACAATAGATCCAAGGCAATCAGTGCTAATTAATGGCTTTTGGACCTCTTTTGTTATCACTTTAGACCTAGACGCTGAAAGAAACCAAAAGATAAGGCAGGTCTACTAAGGAGACAACAGATTTAAATAAACAAACATAAATATATAAATACCTGAGAAACCATGAATTCTGAGGGATGTAGGCCAAAATGTCTGGCACACGAAGCAAAAAAATTGAAAGGTAGAAACAATCTTTTTTCTTTCTCTCTGCTTGCTCTTCCCCTCTTATTTCCATGCCACTGAGGAAGGAAATCAGTAAGAACCCAACCATCATACTTTCTATCAGCACAAAAATAGCATAAGAGGAAAAATTAATACGATACGATGAAAAATAACTCCCTTTTCCTGGAAAAAAAGATAAATTCTCTCCTTGGCAAGTGTAGGAGAAGGACTGTCAGCTGCTGATATTTTCTTGTTAAGAAAGGTTAAATAAGAAATCAGAATGCTGAAATTCCTTTATGCTGTGACAAGCAAGGGCTGTATTTCACAAGAGATGTTTAGATGCCATCTACTTTAAATTACAGTAATAGTCAATGAGCGATGCCTTTAAGTTGAAAAATATGCATATATGTTGATTATTTGTAGTGGTTAGTGGTTTCTAACAAGTTAAGCAAGGTTTAAACTTGACTAGGAAAAAGAAAAATGCACTGTTAAAGTATAAAATACAACAGAATATAATTCTGCTCCAATGGAAGAAGTAAACTAGAAGGAAGATGGTATTACATTATTTTAGCAATTATGATGATGTGGGAGTAAAATTCACACGGGACAGAATGAATAAAGGAAAGGCAAAGCTAAACTAATCTTGAACATTTGACTGAGTTTGGAAATAGCATGAGGGAGAAATGACAATTTCTAAAAGAAGAGTAAATTGACAAAATATGACAAAATTGCACCAAATAACCATTTCAGCTATTTGTTTGAACTCACTTTTACAGTCAACAGAGAAAAGCTTACACTTCTAAAGTGAAATTTACTCTTAGAAAAATACCTACATACATTACAGAATCATGCTACTGAAATTCCTAACTCTCTCCACCAATTAAGAAAAATATCTTGAAAGTATATACTGTCATTTATACTGTAGATTGTCCATAAAGTTAGGCCATTCTTTGAGACTTTTCTCATAATGAAAAATGTCATGCTACTTGATCATGGTATTGATTCATCTATTTCCATTTGTTAACTTGTTTTAGAAAACTGTATATACCAGCAGTTATATCTCTTTACCCACAATCACAAAAAGGGAGCAAAAATTGGTAGTCCAACAAGACAGAATATTATTCTGTAACCTGAAGTGGAAACTTCCTTTTTCTAAACCTTCTTGTTGATATTTAGCTTTGTCAGACTGTATTCGTGAGACAATGTACGTTCTCAAATTTGCACTAGCAAATTTTGGTAGGTGGGTGTGTGGCTGGATGTTCTAGCTTGTGATAAAAGTTGGTCAAAAAACACCTGTTCATGCACTGTCTTTAATTTAAATTCTGTTATTGTTGGTATTTGGAAGCATTAAAAAATGTAAGTAAGTAAGATGATTGAGTCTTTCATAAGATGCTGAGTTTCAATAGCTCATTTGATAGAAGAATGATATAGCTGATTATAAATTACCCTTGTGATTATTCTACTGAAAGATTTGAAAAGTATAAATTGGAGTTCATGAACCACAAACAAAATGCACATTAATTTCTGGATAAAAAGATAGTTGAAAACAGTGTTAAGTGCCAATTTGAATTACAATTACTTATGTAATTTCTCTTTTCTGTGAAATAAAAGCTCAGTATCAGAAAGCAATACTTACATACTTTTAGTTAGTTCAGGTTTTAAACTTTTTTAGGCTTGTTTTGTTTGGGGGTTTTGTTGGTTTTTTTACTGTGATGCCATAGAATATAACTGAATAGATGTTTTCACTCATTTGGATTGTCACTGACATAATGAATTATATGTTCTGTGACTTATTCCCCTATTCTTACAGTAGTTTGATAGCAAAATTTTGGCAATTTTAATTTTATTTTACTGCAACTCTTTACAACTTTATTCATCAGTTAAGTTTTCAGTTATAAACTCTGCAATAGGATGAGGTAGATGAAGTGCAACTGCAACATGATACATGTGACATGTAAACTTTCTGACTCTCACTCTCTCATAGGTGTGATTCTCTAATAAATCATTCATTCACTATAGCCAAAGGACATCAGCACTGATCTCATGTATCTTTTCCCTAGTTGTGCAATGAAGCATAGCAGTGTACATTTCCAAATACTGTCTGTACTAAAGTAATGATTGCTTCTCCATGCCAGTTTTCAATTTTATGTAGCATCTTGCTCTTAAAAAATATTGTCACTTGAATGCTTTGAAAAGATCTTCAAATGAGCTTAGCCCATATAATTTTCAAGGTGTTTTGTATACAGAACTATGCACTTATACTATTACTTTTGTCCTTCTTTATTCCACTCTTAATGTTCTGTTTGTTTTTACATTTTACAAATTATATTTTGTTTAATTTTTGAGATGCAAAAAATTTCTACTGAGTACTTAAATTTAGCATAAAAAATAGAGTGTTCTGCTGTATAAATGTAAGAATATTAATTCTGTGGTATCAGATAAGGTTAGAAATGCATATATGTTTAAATATCACTGCTGCGCACAGACTATGCCATTCAGTCAGTAAGCTGAAATGCTTAGGACAGATTTATGAAAGTGCTCAAGACAACACTCTAAGTCTAGGTCTTGTTAAATTCAAATTCCTCATAGAACCATAGAATATTTCAAGTTGGAAGGGACCTATAAAGATCACCAAGTCCAACTCCCTGCTCCTCACAGGACTACCTAAAACTAAACCATATGACTAAGAACATGGTCCAGATGCTCCTTGAACTCTGACAGGCTTGGTGCTGTGACCATTTCCCTGGGGACCCTCTTCCAGCAACCGACCACCATCTCAGTGAAGAACTTTTTTCTAGTGTCCAGTCTGAACTTCCCCTGTTGCATCTTCATTCCATACCCTCGTGTCCTATTGCTGGTCACTAGAGAGAGGAGATCAGCACCTCCCCCTCTGCTGCCCCTCTTGAGAAAGCTGTAGACTGTGATGAGGGCACACCTCATCAGCCTTCTCTTCTCCAAGCTGAACAAGCCAAGTGACCTCAGCAGCTCTTGTAAATCTTGCCCTTGAGATTTTTCACCATCTTGATCACCCTCCTCTGGACACACTCTTAATAGCTTGATGTACTTATATTGAGGCACCCAAAACTGCACACAGTACTCGAGGTGGGGCTGCACCAGTGCAGTGTGGAGTGGGAAAATCACCTCCCTCGACTGGCTAGCTAGGCTGTGCTTGGTGCACCCCAGGACAGGGTTGGCCCTTTTGGCTGCCAGGGTACACTGTTGACTCATATTCAACTTGCCAACAACGCAAACCCCCAGATCTCTTTCTGTGGGGCTGCTCTCCAGCCTCTTGCCCCCCAATTTGTATGTATAACCAGGATTACCCCACCCCAGGCGGAGAATCTGGTATTTGCTTTTGTTAAATTTCATATGGTGGGTGATTGCTCAGCTCTCTAGCCTACCCAGATCTCTCTGTAAGGCCTCTCTACCGCCGAAGGAGTCCACAGCTCCCCCTAGTTTAGTAACAACTAAGTTACTTAATGTACATTGGATTCCTGCGTCCAGATAATTTATAAAAACATTGAAGAGCACTGGCCCTAAAATTGAGCCCTGGGGAACTCCACTGGTGACTGGCCACCAACCTGATGTAACCCCATTTACTATAACCCTTTGAGCCCGACCCATCAGCCAATTGCTCACACAACATAATATAGACTTGTCTAGCTGTGTGCTGGACATTTTGTCCAGAAGGATACTGTGAAAGACAGTATTAAAAGTTTTGCTAAAATCCAAAACCCCCACATCTACTGGCTTCCCTGGGTCAACCAGATGGGTGACCTTGTCATAAAAGGAAATTAAGTTTGTTAAGCAGGACTTTCCTCTTGTGAATCTGTGCTGGCTATGACCAATGACTGCATTGTTTCCAAAGTGTTTTTCATTAACTCCCAGAATAACCCTCTCCATAATTTTACCAGGCACTGAAGTGAGACTGACAGGCCTGTAATTACCAGCATCTTCCTTCCCACCCTTCTTGGAAATTGGGACAATTGCCAGCTTCCAGTAGACTGGGACCTCTCCAGACTCCCAAGACCATTGAAAAATAACGGAGAGAGGTCCCGCGATAACATAAGCCAGCTCTTTCAGTACCCTGGGATGAATCCCATCAGGCTCCATAGTTTTACATGCATCCAGCTGGAGCAACAAGTCCCAAACAACTTCAGAGTCGGCCGGGAGTTTATCATCCCCGCAGTCACAGTCTTCCAACACAGGGCTCCAAGGGTCCCAAGGTCCATCATCAGTGTTGAAGACAGAGGCAAAGAAAGCGTTAAGTGTATCCACTTTGTCTACGTTCCTATTTGTGAGGTGACCAACCTTGTCAAGCAATGGACCAACATTATCTCTTATTCTCCTTTCACTGTTAACATATTTTAAAAAGCCCTTTTTGTTGTCTTTCACAGTGCTGGCCAACGTGAACTCTAATTGAGCTTTGGTCATATGAATTTTCTCACTACGGTGGTCAACAGCACCTCTGTAGTCCTCCCATGTTACATGTCCATACACTTCCTTTCTGCTTGCTTTCTAGAAGAAAATCCCTACTCAGCTAAGCTGGCCTTCTGCCCCACTTGCTTGACTTCTGACACTTTGGAGTTGCCTGCTCCTGTACTCTTAAGAGATGGTTCTTAAAAAGTGACTAGCATTCATGGACCCCAATACTTCAAAAGCAGATTTCCAGGGAACCTTATTAACTAGCTCCTTCAGCAGCCCAATCCAGGGCTGAAGTTTTGCTGGCAGTTATCCTCCTATCACCAACAATTTGAAACTCAACTACTTCATGATCACTGTGACTAAGACAGCTACCAATCACCACTTCGCACACGAGTCCTTCTCTGTTTACAAACAACAAATCTAGGAGGGCACTTTCCTAGTCAGTTCCTTTAGTCCTGCACCAAGAAGTTATCTTCAACGTGCTTCAGGAATTTCCTGGACCTGTTTGTGTCTGCTGTATGATATTCCCAGTTGATGTCTGGGAAGTTAAAATCACCCATAAGGACAAGTGCAGCTGATCTTGAGATATCCCTTAATTCCTTATAGAATAATTCATTGGTGTCATTATCATGGTTGCGTGGTTGATGGTAGATTCCCACAACAACATGTACTTTATTTGCTTTCTGCTTCATCCTTACCCAGAGGTTCTCAACCATGTTGTTGCCAAATTCCTCGGCAGTTACTGACTTTTACTGAAATATCTGGCCTCAGATGAGGATACTGAGTATCCAGACATCTGATTCCAGCTCTTTTGAAAATGAAGTACCTCTGAATTTGATAGCATAAAGGAACTATTCAAAATGTGATAAAAGAAAAATAATATCTTGCATTTTCAGTTTAAATGCTTAGTTTATCCTATTTTTTTATTGAAGATTTTTTATTAAACCCCTAGATGCTTAGCTCTAACCACTGCAATCCCATATAGTGAGCATGACAAAAGTTACTGTTTATTTTCACTACTCCCCTCATTTAATGCTATAGTCGCTTTCAGTAACAAGATAAACTTCAGGAGTTTGTTCTCTCTAGGAATCCCAGTTGCAAAGTTCTTTAGAGAGTCTCAAGTGCTATCTTTGGGATTTCAAGCACCAGAAATGAACAGCCTCTGAATCAGCCTGCTTTTAAAACAAAACCCCCACACTAAACAACAAACCAGAAACCAAAAGCAAAACAAAACAGAAAAGAAAAAAAAAAAAAAAAAAAAAAGGAAAAAAAGAGGTTGGGCAGTCCTAACTATCCTCCAAACCAGCAACAAATGATATTCAGGCAGTGAGCCTTCAAATGGCTCATCTGAAGCATCTGCATTTTTCAAATGAGGAAATGAGAGAGCTGGGATTCTTTACCTTGGAGAAGAGAAGGCTCAGGGGGATCTTACCAATGTATATAAATACTTGATGGGAGGGAATAAAAACAAGTCAGACTCCTCTGTGCAGTTCCCAATGACAGGACAAGAGTCAACAGACACAAATTGAAACACGTGAAATTCCACCTGAACACAAAAAGACATTTTCTTACTGTGAGGGTGGTCAAACACTGGAACAGATCACCCAAGAGGCTGTGTGGAGTCTCCATCCTTGTAGATACTCAGTACCCAACAGGACAAGGTCCTGGGCGACCAGCTCTGGCTGATTGTGCTTGAGCAACTGAGGGGGCAGGGGCAGACAAGATGGCCTGCAGAAGTCCTTTCCAACCTCAACCATCCTGTGATTCTGTGAAGTGCAGGCTTAAGCACAGACACAGCATGTCTTCCAACTGTATTCCCTCTCACAGAACACAGGTTTTGCATCACAGCACACCCAGGGGACTACCCTGATGCCAGAAACAAGCAGTAAGTGTGACAGTTATGTAGTCAAATGGTGGGCAGAAAAACAAGAACATTATGTTTGTGTCCACTCCAGAGGCTGTCCTTGCAGAAAAATAATCAATGTGATTTTTCAAAGTTTGCTTTGCAGCCAGTAATAGAACCGGGGCAGAGGGAAATAGAAGAATCCTTAGTCTCTTTACTGTCTGACAGACAAAATTCCCTTTTCCCTTGTTCTCGCAGCCTTTCATTCCCTCTCCTGAGCCAGTCTGACTTGCTTTTTCTCTTTCTGTTGTTGGTTTCTATTTCTATTAGTTTCCCATTTTATTTAGTACCTGTCTTTCTTCTATAAATACAATTTTCTCACAATGTTTCATCTTCCTTTCTTCCATTCAATTTTTTGTTCTACTAAATGTCTTTGTAAGCCATGTAGTATCTTGGCTTCTCTGTGTTGCTATACCTTTTGGTATAGATTGCTGTTAAGAACTAGGATGCAGTGTAAGTCACCTATGACCTTCACTGACAAGTACTGTGCAGGTGAGAGTTTCCGCAGCACAGACAATGAAGAAAGAGGGAAACCGAACTTCACTGTCTTTTCAATATCCTTTGATGCCAGGAGGAGGAATTAAAAAGAAACCCAACTGTGTTCCTGCAGTCTCTTATGAATGACATTGGAGCTGACATGAATGAGAATAATAGAAGGGACAAATAAGTGACTCACTAACATGTGACTTTAACTTCAGATGACTGACAGAAGGTATGATAAAACTTTTTTTCTTTAACTGCTTCTTCCACCTACCTTGTGGTTACTTTTCCTATCATCTATCCCATTGTTTCAAGTTCTCACCACAAATTACCTCATATTGATGCAGCCCTGACTTAAATTTCTTTAACAAAAACAGTTTAGGATTTCAAAGTTGCTTGTATGATCTCAGATTTATTTAGATTTTCTTGAAATTTCCACCAGCTGGTGGTAAGTAATATCTCAGTAATACTGGTATTTCTTGGAGCTAAATTTTCTAAGTATTTAAGGTACATTATACACACATTTGATAAATGCTGGGTGAGGGGAGAAAAAGTTCAGTGCATGTGAGAAATCCTAACCCATAATATATTACCAAGAGCGTTACACCAGTTAATGAAGGCTGGTAGAATGAACGCAGATAATGGCAAATAAAAAAAAAAAAACCAAAACAAAACCAAAACCAAACCTGTTCATGAAAGTTCTAAAAATTGGGTTTGGTCAGTTCATAGATCACAATTTGGTGCATTATTATGGAATAGATCTCCTTAGCGAGCCATTTATATCAATGAAAAGTAAAATTTACTTGAAGGTTGAATATAGTAAGTTTCATGGTTTAGGGTTTTTTCAGGAGAAAGTTATATAGGCAAAGGAAATCACTGAAATAGATACAGTAATTTGAGGGCAAAAATAAACTACATATAAAATGTGTGACTATTTAATGATAAATTGAACCTTTGAAGGCTCTGCTACTGCTTAAAAGGATATTTTTAAAAGATGTATCATAACATGGAGGAATTTTTACATACAGTAGTAATCAAATTAACATTTCTTATTACAAAGATAACACTAAAATAGTTCGGAAGCTAAAGTATTTCCTCTTTAAAATTACTGGTTGAATTTCAAACTTGTATGCATAAATTAAGCATCAGAATTTACTTGATTAACCTGGTCAAATTTTTATTTCTGATGGTGAAATACTGAATATTTGTACCAGAAACTTGGTACAAAGGAACCTCAATGAAGTAAATAACACCAATTTGTTTGTTTGTTTGTTTACCGTTTGATACTGTTAAAGGGGAGGAATTTGGGATGGAAGAAGTGCAAAATCAGTTTGATCCAATAGACTTAAGGATTAATATTAACTCTAAGCCTTCCAATAGATTATTTTTCTGGTCATCAGTCCATATGAATATCTTAGGTAAAATGAGCCATTTCTGAAAAATTCTTAACACACATTTGTTTTGGGCTAGGAATCAGCTGAGCTGCTAAATGTGTGGAACTTCTTTAAATTACAGTATTTCTTCATAAGCTTAAGAAACACTATAGTAGTCTAATTTAAGGTTCCACGTCACTCAAATCTATGGCTCTAACTAGCAAAGAGGAAAGTCTGTTTAAGTCAATATTATGTTTTTGCACCTGTTTGCTTTTGGCGGGTTTGTTTTGTTTTGTGTTGTTTTAACTTACATATATGTACAGTAAATCTGCATGTTCTGCAATTTCTGTAAAGGCTAAGTTTGTTCCCACTCAAAAGATCCCTTAGTAATGCTATTAACGGTATTAATCGTTCTCTTTTTTGAAAATGTGTTTATGTAAACAGTAGGGTACCACCAAGAGGAAAACAGTGCCAGATGGACCGGTGCTATACTAGAAATGACAGTATGACTCAGAATAAAACCTCATTGTAATCAAAGTTCACAAATGAAGTAATTATGTCTTCACTAAAATATTGTTTAGGTGTCTGTAAACACTAAGACTTTACTACTGATGCTGTAGTTGTAGCATTTCCTAGCTCCGCTACCTATTTCCATAGTATGGATATATTTATAAATTTTCATGCAGAATACCATTAGAAAATCCCAAAATAGTACTGATTTTTTTGTTCAGGTGGGTTTTTTTTTCCCCAACATAACAATTTCATACCACTTGAGGATGCTAGGATTCTCAGAACTAGGTGTACTATCTTTATTATCTATCATTAAGCACATTTTTAATATTTTCTGGAAATATCGTAATTTACACACAAATCTATTTGTCATATCTAATACAAAAGAGAGAGGAGCTGTTGTTACAATTCCATATTAGCCTCAGAAAGGAAAAAAAGTATATTAGAGGAAGTTGTAACATAGTAAGATGTACTAATTCAGAGCTCCATGTTATAAACAAAAATAAATTTACAAGCAAAATCTGTATCAAGTTAGGTGGAAAATTTGTCTGAATAAAGATCAGTCATCCCTAGAGGAGATCTTTTTTCCCCCCATGAGATCTAAATGTTACAAGAGTTCCTGTCAAACATCTTCCTATCTTTGTTTTCATTACATCTGATGTGCTCTTTCTCTCGTCATTGATGATTTGCTTGCACATTTTCTAATATTTGATGCAAGCCCATCTGTAAGATTCATACACCACTGAGTAAATTTTTTTCCAGTAATATCCATTCTGACCCCTTGAGGTCTTTTGAATCTACATGAAATTTCTATTCAGAAGACCATACTTTTCTTCTGAAGAGCCACTGAATCTTTTGAGATGTTGTGAAAAGAAGTTTTACTTATTATAGCTTTTTCAAGACACTTATTGGAACTGGTTCCCTATGAAATCAGAAATGTTGCAGAAAGAATGAAATGATCATAACAACCACTGAGAAAACCAAATCAAACAAAGCCCAGGTTTTTTTAGAAGATGCACTGCATTAGAGAAAAATTGTTGTCAGCTAATGAAACCCTAAATACTTTATGAATTGATTTCCATCTTTATAAGAGGAAAATGGAAATCTAGATATTTACGAATCACTGCTCAAATGTTATGATTTCTACTAGTTGTAATGAAAATATATTAGTTGCATTAAAATATCAATTAAAGAAAAGTTACCTAACTCTTATTCTGTGCTTTTATTTGTAGATATTACTGTAATTAAAATAGAGTTTATTTCATCACCCTGATTGCGTGGTCACCCAAACACACAAGTGATAGAACTGTGAGAAAATGTAGTGTAGTGGGATGAACAAAATTAACATGTTGGTAATGCTCACAAGTACCATGGATTTGTAATGCTGGCATGGGAGGAGCGTGTGATTCTGAGTTCAGCGACTGCCCATCAGGAGCAGTTTTCTGTCCTTTGAAGAAAATTATGTAAAGACTGCAGAACATAGACAGCAGCATAAAAGGGAACAGCATGGATTTTTTTTTAAACACTAAGGATGTAAAGAAAACATAGTCTTACCAACAGTTAAATCTGTGGAGGATAGGATGAATTATTCGTAATCAATAAAAGATAGGTTTGCTCTACTTTTAACAGAAATAATTTCTCTATTCTGATAAGCATATTGAAAGCATGTATTATTTTAAGACTATGACTATTACATTAATAACTTCATTCTCTTTAGCATTCAAGGTATCAAAAGAGAGAAGATACTTCTGTAGTATAATTTTTAAGGGAATTCTGTCAGCTTCTGAAGTGGCTCTGAGTTTCTGGACCAAATCCCCAGGTTACTGATAGCAATAGGTTACCTTGTTCTCTATTTTTACAAGTTAAAAGTTTAAATATATTTTCATTTTCTCATTCTTCTAAATATTAATTCTTTAGAGCAATGACATCTATGATACTGAATTTTCATGCAGTTTTACTGATCTCCCCTCACCAATAGTGGTTTCCTCTATTTATGCTGTTCAAAAGTGAAACCCCAAAAGATTTGTATTTTATCATTTGCTTTTACTGACATAGGTTTGAGATCTCATCACTCCTAACCCATAAGGTTTTATAGAAAAACGGTTTACAGACACTGACGGAAGATATTCAGTAATAACAAATGATGTGCACGTATAAGAGAAGGAGAAGCAGGTGAATGAACTACTAAAGCAGACACTGTTGATAAATATGATGAATTGGCTGACATAACATATATCAAATATAAGAGCATGTAGGTAGTGAGACATGTAGCTGTCAAGGCCTTTGATAATCATTTAGAAACTTGTTTTGATGTGCTTGAACAGAGTGCTCTGGGGGAAGGAGCTGGGAAAAATGAAAGAGAGTGGCACTGAAAGTGTTTTTTACTGCAGGCTGGACAGACACAACATTTTAGTAAAAGTCAAGAAGTTTTGGTAGTTGCAAATAAGTCGAGTACTGATAGACAGCTTAATCCAATTAAGAGCTTTAACATTTTCTATTCCAGCATTGATCAGCTGTGCTAAAATAATTTGAGTTTGGACCTTACCTAAAAAGGGTCTAGTTCTCCAGGCTATGCTTAAATTTAGTGGAGAAATACATCTTCACAAAACCAAGGTAGTGCCAAATTCCAGAGCAAATTATGTCTGAACAGCTTGTATTTCATTCCTGGCACAGCTCCTTCTTTCACTGCTTTTTTCCATGATCTCACTCTCCACCAACTTGCATTAAGTAGGGAGGTGCGGACAGTTGGCATTTAAATGTTGGATGCAAACAGCAGAGATTTCTCCTGGACCACACAGTCTTTTATAGTGGTGTTTTCTAGCTTCATCTGATAAAAACCTATCACATCATGGGCAAGCATAAACATTTTTTTTGCCACTCACCTTTTCTCAAATTGTGTGCCTGTTACTGAAGTAAATAACTTTTTCAGTTAGTTTCAGTGAGCACCTTGCCTGCATAGGAAAACAGGCTACAAAGCTTTGCTGCCTTATTTATTTCTGACCCATACACTTACCTATTTTCATTCCCTGCCTTGTCCTTTCAGATTTCATTACTGCTTTGGAAACTTTGTCATTAACCATTCAAAATATCTTTCCTACTCCACAATCTATTTTCAAATCTCATCTGAGATGATGTGTGTTTGCCTCTAAGTGGGTACAGGCAAGAAGTACAATGCCAAAATCTTTACTGAAAGCCTCATTATTTCTGCTTTCTATATCTGCTGTTCATTCTTTGCCCTTTCCAGTGCAAACAAGTTTCAAGAGTGTGTGTAAAAACTAGTATCATCAAGCAAGATTTAAATCTGAAAAATATTTTTACTCATTACTATCTTTTCCTGGGAATCAGTTGCTTTGTTTCGTGTTTTGGCTTCTGTTTTCAAAACTTCTGAGGTAAAGAAAAGCAAAGATAGACCAATAATGAACGTATTTAAATATTCTTAAAAAAACCCCAAACACCTAATTAGACCTTTTGTATAATGCAGTCTTTAACGTTATGAGCTAAAATTCAATGACAAGTTTCCTGAAGTAGTCACAGGGTGAGTCTACTAGATTGTGCTAATTGAATCATATTAGGCATACTGTTACTGCTATTAATAAGTGTGTTGAGCAATTTCTTTTGACAGGTTGCACCCAAGGCAAAGAAATGACTGGAAGCTAAAAGAGATCAAAGAATGTTTTTCCATTAGAATATCACTGAAACATTCTGCATCTCTTAGTGGGAGAATGAAGCAACTGTGATACAACACTGAGAAGGTGTACACTGTGAATATAAATCATGATTTTAATATATTTGTATACATAGTATCATTAAGATATCCTATACCATATAAATGTATAATAATAATAACAATAATAATAGTAATAATAATTTGGAGTTTAGAGGCTAGTTCATTCTAAAATTTTAGGTCCATAATACTTGTATTATTCTCTTTGTATGTCCAAAAGGGTAGGAAAAAACCTTAATAGACAGTAATAGGAAAAAAAAGAAAAAAAACATTAGTAACAGGAATAAAAGGAATTAAACTTTAAGGATGAGGTTAATTCTGAGATTCAGACACATAAATTTTCCTGTCAATAATCTTTGTATGCTATGCAGATAAGTTATCTCTAAACTACTCTTGCAACAGATAAAAACACAGAGATAGATTCAGTTAACCAGAAGGAGATGCCTCCTGCCACCCCATAACAATTTAAATCATCTGCATGGGGCTGTAAGTTATTACACTGGACTTCAGAGAGATCTTCATCTTCTGGACTGACAACTGGATTCCAGGTTAAGATACCCTAGGATATTTCAAATAATATGAGAAGCCTGCATGCGAGCAACTTCATCTTATCTTTAATTAAAACAGTCAGAGCAAGTCAGCTTATCACACAAGAGGTTTAATTTAGTTGTCCGCAAGAGAGGTATCAATCAAGGGCTATTAGAGATACCTTGAGTGTGACCGGAATTTAAGGAGAGGTAGCCACAAGAACATCACTCAATGATGTAACACAGAAGATTTATTTGCTAAGTGAAATGTGTACAGATGGTGGAAAGCAATTTCAATTATATCACACAAACACAGGCGCGCACACATTCTGTACTGAACGTGTGGTCACTGACCAATGCCAGGCCCAGGTAAGCCATGGGCTCAGGCTTGGGGGAACAGGACTCTCATTCCAGTTGATCAAGATGTGAGTACTGGCTCATGGCCTGGCTTTACAGGTAGCAGTTCCAGCTTGGGCTCATCCTTCAGCACAGCACTGCACAGCCCTGGAGGTATTCTCTTCACCCAACAGGACTATTGTTTTCACTGTTCTTTGCTTTCTAACTTAGATGGTCAGCATACACTGCCAATGGTCTCATTGATCATGTCACTCTAGGCCAGTCTCTCCATATCTGAAGTAAATCAGCTTCAGTTGTTACCTGGGTCACTGATGAGTTACATGGACGCAAAGTTATTAACAGTTCATCTGTGCTTGTCTGTTTCTTTCCTGGGAACATTTAAACCATTAAAGCAGAGCAGATGAAGTCCAGAGATTTTGGGAAAGCCTACCTCTACCAATTACTTGTGCTTTTCTTGTTTTCCCAATACTTACTGTGATCATCTGATTAAGAGCTGGGTAGATGTAGTCAAGTTCTCAGCATGACTGAACTGTGGTTTTGGGTAGGTTTCACCTTGTAATATCTGGGACACCTCACCTGGCCTTTTCCTATTTCTCCAGAAGGACATGAAACTACGGTACATATTACGCCAGATTTACTAGCCACATGTCTCAAATGGCACTTCATGACTATCTGTGGGCAACTGAATCAAGCCTTACCCTTCTTTCTACTTCAAAGTGATCTGGATTGCCTTCTAGACCCCGTTCACTGCAGTGAATAGACTTATTTTGATGTTAATGGAATTTAGATGCTAACATTTAGGCTATTTCAAGTTACAAAATGTTTGAATTGCACTGCATTTATGCATTTAAGCAAAACAATTATTTCATGGTAAGAACATCAAGAGACTAAAATTACTCACCCGCAAAACAGCTTTCTACAACAGGTCATATAAATCAACAAGGATTGTCTATAGTAGCTGCTAAATTACCCCAGGCTGAATAACGCAGTCCAAGATATCTGAATACTGGACATGTAATTTTAGGTTACATGACATTCTCCTAAACATACTTTGTAGCTCAATGTGAAGAGAATAATCTGGGAGCAGACTTGGTTCAAATTCCAAGGTATTTTATTCATAAAATATGGAAAATCCAGGACCCATGAAAAACACTCATACTCCCTGTTTGGAACCCATATCCCCCATTTGCTTGGCTTCAAAAGAAAAAAAACCAACCAAACAAAAAAACCCACCACCCATTAAAATAGAGTTAATTCTTAATTAACAATAATAGTTTTAATTTGCACCCATGAAACTTTCTGTATTGAAAACATCACAGTGACCTGCATATTTTTTAATATAACAGATACAGCTGAAGTACACTTTGAGGCACAAATAGAACATTAACATACTTTTTTCCCAAGTAACATCCCAATTTTGCTTTATTTATTATGTTTGTTATACACTATATAGAAAAATGCAGTTTCTCAATCATGCTTTCTGAGCTTTCCAACCTCATAGATCAAAATAAAATTAAAGAATGGAGGAATATCCAGTATGATATTGTTCAGAACTGAATCTCATTCACCCACACTTCCCACTTCCCATCTGTTCACCTTTAAGAAATACACTGTGCTTCTTATGTATCTTTTGTGCAACAGCTGGTACAGGAGGCAAAGAAGCCAGATCTATTAGCATGCTACTACATATATGTTTGACATGCTGAATATGCTACATAAGGAGATTAACATCACCTAGACACAGGTATGGGGTTAATTTCCAGACTGTACATGCTATCTACCTGATTCTTACTACATGTAAACAAATTGTCAAAACGTAAGTCCCTTGAAAGGCAACGGTCTATTGAGATTTCAAGTATGACGCAAGACATATGGGATGCCTGTGCCTTTATAGAGTGGAAATTGGATGTCAGGTGGGTCATTACAATGGGATCTAAAGTGTATCACACTCTAAGGCATCCAAGTCACCATTATGGCTGGTAGAGATCATGGGCAACTCAGTTCCCTATACGCTGTCATTTGGGATTTCCTATACCTACCCACCTGTCTTTCAGCTGCTGATTCAGAAGGGCATGGGTCTCTGTAAGTCCTCTGTCATAACTGAAAGCCTCATGCAGATTTCTCAGATAACCTAGGGAGTTTCAGATTACACTACACACGTTTGACAAATGAATTGATCACATAGTCAGTACTGTCAATGGAGAGCTACTCATTTGTTTTAAAATAACTGTTTATTTTAGGGTGAGATGACTTAATTGAATGTATTGATTAGACCATCTCTGTGGGAGTTTATACAGCTAACTTACTTGTAGCCACTTACACTGTGTACACCAAGAGTCTATACAGTTGTCTATACATAGGTTCTTGATGTATGCTAGGATATGTTTTTTATGTTTAGCTGTTGCTCCAGGAAGGTGAGAGTCCATCATAGATCCTGGGTCTTATCTTTTATCCCTATGCTGATGCTCTAGATATGTGAGGTTATTTGAGGTATCATTAGATGCTTATGTGTGGATGACTGAAACAAGTTCCTTAAGCCCGTGAAAGCTAACTCCCATGCAGCCTGTCTGCTACTTGTGGGTCTCAAGATCTTCTTTTATGAAGAGTCCATTTTTACCTTTGATAAGCTCTCCTTTCTTGCTTTTTGAATATTTTAAAATCTATTAATTTAATTGTCCTCTTTTTGGGGGGTCTGCTTAACCGAAAGGGAACAGCAAAAGCAGGATTGCTCCATGAGATGAGCTGGAGCCAAGACTGGCTACAGCACAGGCAAGAGCAATGATCTTACCAACAGAGGTACAGGCCCTGAGCTTAAAAGTAGCTCCTGGGCTCATGGGCAAAAGGTATTTTCAAGTGAGGCTGGCCAGGGCAAGTGAGGCCTATGTGGGTGGACTTAGGACTCAGAACTCCCTGACAGCAACAATGAATAAGTAATGCTAACATCCAGAGTCTAAAAAGTTTATAAAACTGGAGGTGTTTCAAAGATGAAAATCCAAAAGAATAATGAAAATGAAACTACACATTTAAATTTAAACTTGCAAATTTAATCAGGTTATCTGAGTATTATATTTGGAAAAATCAGATCTGCTACTCACAAGTTTGAGATGATGACACTTAATCTACTTTATCATCTCCTCATGACATTGTTGTGACTTGTAATTACAGTCACCGTGGCCTTTGCCAAATGAATCCCAATGCAAGTTCCCTTTCTGTACTGACAGAGAGACCAGACAGGATATCCCATAGTACCAAAAATGGCACTACATGTACGTGTTTAGGCAAGTACCTCATTAATTGAACACATGTCCATCAAGTACAATAGGACCTTAGGAAAGTTTCATGCTGACATCCATTTTTTCCGGACATCTAAATGGAAAATTTTGTTAATATGGAGCTAAAGTCAATCCCCAAAATCTTATTAATCCTCACTGATAGCACCTACATTCAGTTCAGCTCCTATAATCTCATTGCCTTTTCTGTGAAGGTCTCTTACTTTCTTATGAATTGTGCTGATGACACTTCTTAGAAGAAGGAAGATCCTAGAGTGGCATAGTAACAGTAATACCCCATGAGAAACTACTTTCATTGCTGAAAAATTCTGTATCTACAGATTTAATGGTAATTTCATGTATTTCTGAGACAAAAAGAGAGAGAAAAACATGTAAGAGGGAAGTTTACAAGAATCAGTTGAACCAAAATGTTTTCTCTATGAGGACAATCAAGCAGTGGAACAGCTGGGCCAGAGAGCCCTTGCAGTCTCCACCCTTGAAAGCCGTCAAGACCCAGGTGCATAAAACTCTGAGAAACCTGGTCTGATCTGAATAGTCATAGATGACTATTCAGGCTTTTTTATGGAAAGCTGATACCAATCCAATTTTGAAGATTTGGGGTTTGTTGTTTTATTTTTCAGAAAAGTATTTTTCATAGCAGACAGCACATATTTAATTTGTAGAAGTTTTATGTTTTCTAAATGCAATTATATTTTCATTCACACATGAAAAGCAATACTAAGTCTCTATTAGTTTTACGTTAATTTACATAATTCAAAGGAATAAATGAATGAGACTGTGACCATGCTGCTGATAAACTCTAACAGGTAACTAAGACATGAAATTTGGATTAAAAATATAGCCTGCATGCTACTTGTAACAAAATATCATCAATAAAAGAAGCCTTCTTATCAGACAGATGAAGGGGAGAGAAACAATATTATTGAAAATACAAAACCTGAATTAACACTTTCACTACACTAACATTCTTTAGCCCATTTGCTTTTTCCTTTCAATGAGAAGTAGTTATAAGTGTACTGCATCTGGCTGGGGTGGAGTTAACTTTCTTCATGGCAGCCTGTACAGTACTGTGGGTTTGGATTTGTGGCTAAAACAGTGTTGATAACACACCAATGTTTTGGCTATTGCTGAAGAGTTCTTGCTCAGTATCAAGGTTTTCTCTTTTTCTCAGAGAGTAGGCTAGGAGTGGGCAAGAAGTTAGGAGGGGACAGGGCTGGGACAGCTGACCTAAATTGTCCAAAAGGATATTCCATAACATATGATGTCATGCTCCGCAATAAAACCTAAAGCAGAGGAAGAAGAAGGGGATGGGCGGGGGGGCAGGGAGCTGTCTCCCAAGGTGGCCACTGCTTAGAGGCTGGCTGGGCATCAACCTACTTGTGGGAGTTAGAGGGTGATTGCCTGTGTGTCACTTTTTTTTTTTTTTTTTCCCTTTCCTTCATCCATTAACTGTCTTTGCCTCAAGCCAGGACTATTCTTACTTGTGGCCTTCCTATCCTCTTCCCTGTCCTGCTGGGCAGGGTGTAGTGAGCAAGCAGCTCTGTGGGTGCTTGGCTGTTGGCTTGTGTCAACCCACCACAATAAGATAAAATTTAATTTGACAATCAATAATTATTAAAGGTTTCAATTAACTATTCTCCATTCTGGGGAAAAAAAAAATCTAGCAACATGCATGTATGTTGAGATATATATTTTTGTTCCTCTTACTGTTTCCTAGAAAATGTTTCCTCTATTATTTCCCAGAAAACTCAAAGAAAAATGTTCTTTTGAATTTTGACACAAACTGCTATTTGGTAATGGAAGAAGCCTGGTATAGAACATAGTCTGATGAGTCTTACCCTAAATCAGACTTTTGAGACACTGATAACTTGTACAAGAGTCAGACTGTGTATAGCATTACTGTGAGATGCCTCTCCCATCATGTGCTTACACCAATACTGTTAAAAGACAATCTTGGCTGGCTAAAACAGACTTAATGACTAGAAAATAAAAGAAAAATTAGAAGAAGAGAACAAAGATGAGGAAGAAGCAGACATACAGCAGAGAAATTAGCAACATGTTTGGGACTGCAGGTGTATTTAGTGAACAGCAGGTCTTGCCCATCCTCATCTTATAGGACAACGACGAATAAAGGCATCTCTGATTTCAGCAAGACTGGGATTTCAACCCTGTCTTTTCAGCTAGTGCTTTACATTTAAGCAGAGACATTAGAAGTCTTTGTGTTTAATTAATAATTCAGTAATAAAACCTTTACAGCCAAATTGTGAGAATTTACATATTTTGTTGAATTTGAGTTGACCCACTAACATTTGAAGGACTGCTTGCATGTTTGTATGCTGTTTTAAATGAAGTAAAATTCTTCAGGCCCTGCTTTACACACACTGTGCTTCTATTCATTTTGAGACTTTCTGAAACCAGACCATCTGTGTTTTCTGTCTACGTATTTTCTGCTTCAAACTGTCTTGTTGCCATGGAGTTTCTGTTCTGCATCAGAAAAACAAATTATTATTTAAAAGGGAAGATGCTTGTCAAAGTATACAGCATAACTAACCATATATCTAATATTATTAGACTGCAGAAAACTTTAAAGCAAAAGAGAGGCTTTTTTAATTGTTTGTGATGTTTATCTAGAAGCTGGACTTTGTCATTAATGAAATAATTTCACTCACATGGTTCTGTCCATACTGGATACCAGGGCAGCCCCTGCAGTAATACAACCATTCTCGAGCTTTGGTGTTCATGACCAGTGGAATTAGATTCAGGAATGCAGTGTATGTGATCTGTACTAACAATATAGGTGTACCAACCATGAATCAGAGTGAAATACCTGTTGTTCAGAGAAAAACTTTGTAGAACAACATGCATGACCAAGATAAGAGCAAACAGAGGAATTATTCCTCTAACTAGCTGAGATGGTTGAAAAAGGTGCTTTAGAGTGCCTGGTATGGTAGTTCTGGATTCTGTAAGCCATATTTCAAATCCCCAAGCTGTTCATTTTAAAGGCCGCCTCTCTCTCCAAAGTGGCAAAGAGTCAAAATTGATTTAATTACATGTATGCAGATAATCTCACATGGACTGAAATACAGCTGAAAGACTGTAGCAGAGGGATAACACTATTTCATCTTACGGAATGAATAAGTGGTTCCCAGGGATATCTTCAAGGGTACAATGCTAAGGGCTAGATTTACACTCAAATGGTAAGAAAGAATGAATTCATGACAAGCTAATGGAAATCACAGCATATCCTTAATTTGGAGAAGCTTAGGACATTAGTAAGAACAAAATACTCAGATCCAGAAGAGATTTATAATATTGAACAACAAATTATAACAAAGTTACAAAGTAAATAAAATTTCAGGGCATTAGTTGTGGGTTGTTTTTTTTTTTTCATTAAAGGCTATGAAAATTGTTAATGACAGCAGCAGATATTACAATAGACAAACTTAAAATGGCATTGTTCACAATTAAAAATCAGCACAATTTTAAGCTTCTTCTATAAAGCAAAGATCATCTCTCCAGGGGAAGAAATTTGATCTACTGTAACCTTCCCTTATTATGCAAAATTGCCTGGTTTATTTTGTTGCTTTCAGTAATTGCCTGTTATTATATATTTATATTTCATCAATTCTTCTCTATACAGCTCAAATATAACTACAGCTGTAGATGAAGATTCCTGAAAACTTATACAGTATACCATAAATATGAAATATTTTAAAGAATCAGCAGAAGGCACTGTTATTTATATGTTAATGGTGTCCCCAAGATACTTCTGTCAGATAATATTTTAAGGGAAGAAGACTAATAAACATCTGAAATCTTAACAAAAAATGCATTACTTGTCTTGAACTAATTTAGTGTTAAACAAATCAGAATAGAAAAAAATATTCTGAAGACCAGTGAAACAAGTGAAAAGGAATGCAAAGTAAGGGTTGACTGACTGTACTGGATATGATGAAGTCCCTGGCAAGATACAAGAAAATATTTTTTGCATGGTGTTTAGGTGCTTACAGAGTAACAGATAAGTTAGAAGAACAGAAAAAAAAAAAGATGATCATCTAAATCTCCAAGGAACAGAACCAGGATCTTGTACAGATTTAATATACAAAAAAATTATCTAAGATGCACAGTACCATCCACTTGTTTATTTTTCTTTGTATTAAATATAAAATTCTCTGAAAGCCATTACTCATTCTATTACTGTTCTAGTGGTAAATGAACTTCAGTAATTAGTGTATACTTCTTTGTAAAATATATACAGTATTTTGTTATCTTTGGAGGGAAACACATTATATAGCTGTTGATTAGTATTCATGTTAACATTTACTTACAGCCACAAAAAGAATGAGAAGCAGGAGAGAGAAAAAGGAAGACCACAACTGAGTAAACCAGCATTTTAATATTATTTTCCAGTGAGTAATTATATACCATTAAGCTTAGGACTGTAGTGCCAGAGCAAAAGGGTGACTCAAAAGTCAAGCTGTAATTGAGTTTTAAGGGATTTTTAACTGTGCAGAATTCAAAGCAGAGTATCACATACTATATGACACTTCAGAAAAGTTGGAATTTTTTTATCTATCAGATCAACTTGGCAATTAAGATTCAATTTGAGCCCTACATTAGGGAACCTCATGGAATTTATTGACTAAAATGAAACTGCTTCAAGGCAGAACAAAATTAGAATGTCTCAAATCACTTGTAAAGGTCGGGAGAGTAAATTGCGACATATCATTACAATTAAGAGGTGCTGGTTACATGCTTCTTGGTGCATCCACCAATTCCATTTCCTCATGACTGACTTAATATTCATTTAATTGCAGATCCTGATATTTTACTGGACTTCCTCCAGGCACTTTGAAGACATGAAGCATTAGGGACACATAACTACAATCGAAGATTCAAAGAAGCCTTTATTTCTATTCTTTGAATTAAGTTTTTGTCAGAAGACATCTTTTCCAAAATCTGCAAAGATATGGGCTGTACCTTGGGTTTTTATCAGTTCAGTTTTTTCACTTTAGAAGAGTGATTTCATTTTGGAACGCTTAAGGCAGTAGAACACTTGAAAAATGAAGAATTGCTTTATGCGTCAAGGCAAGTATTCCAAATATTATTATTTGTATTAAGTCAGTGCCTTTCAGTTTGTTTATGATCAATATCCATTGGATTAGTTACAGAAGAAAATTATCCCCTGTGGATCAAATAGAAAAATTCTTGTTTAAACTCAATCTGGTGTATCCACAGGCTACTGGGATAATAAAAGAAGTACAATGTAGGCCTCAGAGAAAGGTAATCTGCTTCCTTGTAGGACATACAAACTATTGCAAGTGCCAAAAAGATCTTTTCTGCTTTGCTATAACTATTTCACTGTAAAACATTCAAGACTATACAAGATGGCATAAAAACCAAACTTCTGCCTTTGTTGCAGAAAGCACTATTAAAAAATATGAAATTTTAGAATTCCGCAGTTATGACTTCCTTATTCTATCTTGAACATAAAAGCTATACATTGTCCTTTACAAGAAGCAGATCACTCAGAAAAAAACCCACAACACTGAAAACCGCAAGAAGCACTGCAGGTTTTTCCTGTCTAGCTGATAACCCATGTAATACAAATATGAATGTTGATTACTTATGTTATCTGGTCCTCTCATTTTAATACAATAGTCTTACTGAATAACTTTAAAAATCAAAATCAAATCAGGCATTACCTTTTGTTATGAAATGGCAAATAAATAAAAAAATCATAAATCAACATCAGGCATTTTTTTTTCTTAAAATTTGGTTTTAAAATCTTTGTAATATTTGAGCTATGAAATTCTGAAGTTCCAGAGGCTTAGTAACTACAGTTCCTAGCATTTTGTGATGCTCTGTACTGGAACTGCACTTAGTATCCACAAAATGTCAGAATTGAACTCAACTTAGCTTGGTGCCCTATTACATGTACAATATCCTTCAGTTTTTAATTACATGACTCCACACTAGTTTTTACCCATACCCAAGCTATATTCAGTGAATGGAAATTTCTTTGTATTTCCCTTTATTCTTTTCAGATGACCCCAAGGATTATTCTTTACATGTAATCCAAATTTTTCATTGAATGTAAAATTAATGATCTCCAATTGATTAATCTCCTACAGAATGTTACTAAGGTGTTCTGACCATAGCATCTGAATGCTGAATTGATCTCAACAACATCTTTGTGAAACTAAGTAGTACCACAGTCTTCATCTGTACAGATAAGAGGCTCAGAGAGTGTGAAGAAAAAGCTATCAGATGTCCACTAATCTCAGTGCCAACTTCAAAGCAGAGAAGCTCTGATATTTTTCTGGTCATGTAGAATTTTCACATAGAAATTCACATGTTCAAAGTATAACATTAATTAAATTTAGTGACAATTGTGAGCCATCACCATGTCTGTAAATTTGACTCTTGGTGTCTTCTATTGGATATTCACAATATAAAGAATATGTAATTAGTGAGTATTTATGAAAACGTTGATTCACCAGCCTCAGAAAAGAACTCTGTTTAATAACATGTAATTATATTAATTTCTTCAGGGTCTAATTCAGTCTTCTTAAAAAGAAGGACATTCTTTCTTTTCCTACTATCTTTTTGTTTCATTTTCACCACAAAAATCTGTGACAAAAGAAACAAACATATTACAGAAAAGGCAGTAACTCAGTATGCAACAGTGATACGTTCCAGGAGCACTATTCATCCTATGCATTAATGACATGGGAATCATGTGAAAATAATGTCACGTGATCATAGCATTAAATACTGAGGTTGAGAAAATGTATTATGTTTTATGGCCTAGTATTTCAAGCAGGATGGGCTTGAACCTAGAACTATTATTCCTGTCAAATTATAATTGTCACCGATATAATTTATATTATGTGCTTTCAGTATCTTTCACAGAATCACAGAACAGTTCCGGTTGGAAGAGACCTCTGGAGGTCATCTGGTCCAACTCCTCCTCTCAAGCAGGGCCACCCGGAGCAGACTGCTCAAGACCATGTCCAAACGGCTTCTGAATATCTCCCAGGGGAAGACTGCACAACCTCTCTGGGCAACCTGTTCCCATGCTCAGTCAACCTCATGCTAAAAAAAAGTGTTTTCTGATGTTCAGAGCAAGCCTCCTGTGCTTCAGTTTGTGCCCATTGCCGCTGGTCCTGTCACTGGGCACCACTGAAAACATAGCTCCATTGTCTTTGCACCCTCCCTTCAGATAATTATACATATTGTTGAGATTCCCTGTGAGCCTTTTCTTCTCCAGGCTGAAGAGTCTCAGATCTCTCACCCTTTCTTCATATGGGAGATACTCCTGGCCCTTAATCATCCTTGTGGCTCTTCTCTGGACTCTCTCCAATATGTTGATGTCTCCCTCGTACTGAGGAGCCCAGACCTGGGCACAGTCCTCCAGATGTGACCTCAGTAGTGCTGATTAGAGGGGAAGGATCACCTGCCTTGACCTACTAGTAATGCTTTGCTTAATGCAGAATGTTTCATTGTAACACTGCATAATACATAAGCTAAAACTGTAAAAAATATCGTCATAACTTCAACTGGGACTTGTTTGATCGCAATGGATGTGTTTGTTATCTTTAACTGGTGACAGAAGGAGGAACAAGTCTCATAAGGAAAAATTTCTTTCAGTGACATTTATATAGCAAAGGTAGTTTACAGAAGTCTAATTCAGGATTACTTCTATTTCTCCACTACCTCAGCAGAACTAAGGATATAATGACAAAAACATATCAAGGTCAATATTCAAATTACTATTATATTCCCACTAGAAATTACAGCATTGAACATTTTTAAATTCATGAATACCTCAGGATCACCAATATTTCAAAACTATCCAATTTATGAATTATCAGAACTGTAGTTCTATAGAGTAAACTCCTCTAGTAAAATGATTCATGAAGCAGGAGCTGAAGTGATTGGACCATTTCCCACTGAAGTTTAAATTTCTTTGTATTTTTCAAAATGTTTCATAATACTGCTGTGTTTGAATGACCTCAGCCAGCAGCCAAGCACCAACATAGTCGCTTGCTTATTCTTCTTTTCCCCAGCAGGGTCTGGGAGAGAAAAGGAGCAAAAGCAAGAAAACTCATGGGTTGAGGCAAAAAGAGTTTAATATGTGAAGGAAAGAGAAAAAAAAAAAAACAAAACAAAAAGTGACACAAAGGCAATCATTTACCATCTCCCACAAGAAGACCAACACTTCAGGCAGTCTCTGAACAACGGCCACCTTGAAAAAACAGAAAAACACCTTTTTTTTGTTTCTGATCATGACATCATACGGTATGGAATATCTCCTTGGTCAGTTGGGGTCAACTGTCGCAGCTCTGTCCCCTCCCAACTTCTTGTCTATCTCCAGCCTACTTTCTGAGGGGGCAAAGCGGAAAAAAGAAAAAGCCTTGACACTCTGCAAGGACTGTTCAGCAATAACGAAATCACTGGTGCATTACGAACACTGTTTTAGCCACAAATCCAAAACACAACACCATACAGGCTGCCATGAAGAAAAGTTAACTCCATCCCAGCCAGACTCAGTACAATCTCCACCTTTTATTCCATACCATTTTGTCATGCTCAGGTCCTACACTATCCAATACATCCTCATTAGGGTCCTCTGAAGAACTTATGCCAATATCACAATCTAGAGTTGACTAACAATCATTCAAAATGACATCAGGGCAAGGAATGACCACAGGATCAAGGAGCCGTACTTTTTACTGAAGGTGGGGGTTGTTGTTTTTTTGGTTTTGTTTTTGTTCTATAGAAGTGCCCACGCAAAGAGAAAATCTTGTATTCAATTTCAAGTTGTGATATTTACAATTATTTTAATATTTTTATAAGATGCAGTACTCAATTTATTAAGGTAACACATGAATTTTTACAAGATGTGAAGCAAAGATAGCAGGTCAACAGAAGTAAGATGACATGTGATGACTGTAATATGAAGACTTAAGACTTTATCAGGAAAGTCACAAATTGCATTCTTTTGGTAAAGATATAGCAGGGAAGAAAATTTGCTTTTAGCAAGGCTTAATCACACTGGTGTCCTACAGGGAAATGCACAAAAAAGTAAAAACTGAGACTGATTTTTTTTTTTTTTTTTTTTAAGTTAAGCCCTGTGGCAGCTGGCGTTGAGTGGGGGCTGCTTAAACTTCAGTTAAAAAAGAATAAACAAGAATAGGGGAGTAATTTAAGGGTAAAGGACCTGTCCAGAAAACCTTTGAGAGGGGCAGGCTGTGACTCACTGCAACAGCAGCAGCCAGCTGTTCAGCACCATGGAATCTTGACAAGCTTATCTCTACCCAATCCTACAACTGACTGTGTCTCAAGTTGCTTGAGACCCCAAGAGAAACCCTAGGTAAGCTTCCATACAGAAGGAATCCCAGAGACTTCAGGAGTGACTAAGGCATAACAGCCAGGACCCCATGGCCCAGACATAGGACTGTGCACCACACATCTGGGACTCCTGTGAGGACTGGCCTGATATTTTCCCCCCAGGCCACATTTCCTCCCCTGCCAGAAGGAGGCCATGTCACTCCTTAAAATTAAAGTGTTTTGGTATTGAGCCCATTTAGTCTCCCCACTGTCAATTAGGTCTTACTCTGTGACAAGACTGCAATCACGGGACCAAAATTCTGGAAAACTTTAAGACAGGACAACTGTATTTCCAAAAAGAAGTTCTTTAATTTTTTTTCTTTTAAACAACATACTTGTTCATTCTGTCACAATTTGGAACTGGATATGTAAAAATTACTTCAAAATCTTATTAAATATTGTATTTATTGCATTAAAAGATTATTTACATTTATTAGAATACATCACTGAAATTAGACTTCACAACCAGAACAGGAAGTCTCTGTCTTTCTATTGCCATATATTAGTACAAAATGCATTTAACTGAATGAATCTTGATCCATGAAGTTTTAGACCTAAAGCTACAGGAATATCCAGATACTTTATGTTATATGAGATATTAGGGAATCTTTTTTTAGTTTATTTGCGTGTGCATGTGCCTAAGTCATGAGTGCTTCTCACTGTAACAAATGTATCTGCCCAAACTATTCCACTGAGATAAATTTTACTAAGACTGTCCTGCCAATTACAATTAAAGGTCTTCCGATCATGTTTAAAGTAACAAATTGCCCATACCTAGTCTTCTGTGATATAATGGAAACCAGGAAATTGTTCTGTCAATTACAATTAGAGGGGTGAATAACATGGTGAAAGGTCCCACAGCCTCTGGCTGAATGGAATGAGCTCCAGGAATGTGCTTTTAACACTGTGTAATATTAATGTAACAAAACAATAGGCTTTCTGGTGTCACTCTATTGATATGAATGAAATAATGTTAGAGGCATTACAAACCAAACATTTAATATAAGACAGCTGCTTAACTGGGATGAAGTGCAATTCTTTAAATTTTCTTTAATAACTTTTTTTTTAATTGAAAAATATATCAATGCAAAAAGGAATGTCACAGAGCTGGCAGAAGTACTAAGAGAAAGTACTAATATTGATTGACAAATTATTCAAATCAGCAATACAGACAGTGAAAGGACTGTGCTTAACATAGCCACAGAATTAGGTGTGGTCAGTAAGATACAACTAAAATATATAGATGCTAATGCAAAGAAAAAAATAGAATAACTTAAGCTATGTAAGCATAGTGTGAAAGATGACAGAGAAAACTGGACAACAGCACAGAGCATGAAAGTATATATTTCCATTTTCAGGGAGAAAAAAGTAAACATGACTGGAATAGAATTATGATGGACTGTCTCGTTTGGTTTGATTTTTTTTTTTTTCTTTTCTCTCACTTCCTATGCTGTTTTCCTTTAAAAGGACAGCAAGTAGAAGGAATGAGTACCTGGAAGAGCAAGAGATTGCTCACTTCCTGGAGAACCCTTGGGCATCCTTGAGTAGAACAGTTTCCAGTAACTGCAAGATGTGGCAGGATAAAGGATCACAGACAGGAGTAGGCAACTGAAACCAAAGGAGATGTTTACTAAGAGAGTTAGGAAACATGCACAGCCCAGACTCAAAGATGACTAAAAAAATTGTTTCCTAGGGATAAAAGTAGACCATGGTAATGATACAATCATTGAATTGAATAAAACCAAAACTGAAAGAAAGTTCTAACTTAGTAGAACATCTTGGATAAATGGAGGGAAATTTATAAACCATTTTTCTTTCCATACTGTCTTACCTAGTGACTTTGAGATTTTTATGTTTAGAAGTCAAGTATTTGTTTATATTTTACTCAAATCTGTGTTTTGACTCTGTACTATTTTTTGACCCTGTTTGATAAATTTATTATAAAAGTATACAAAGAAATAAAAAAGGGTAGGTCAGACAACCTCAAAGCTCTGTCCAACTGGAGTCCTGTCAGAAGAAGTGTGAAAGGTATAGAGATAATGGCATAGGGTAGCATTAATAAAACAGACTACAAAAAAAATAAGACAGCACAACATGGATAAAGCACCTTGTCTATAGCTCAGAAGATGTATTAGTAGAGACACTGCATTGAGAAATTACCCTACTATTGAGATTTGACATTCTTTGCATCATCTCTTCTATCTACCCATTTGTTTGGACAATGGGTGACTATCAATGAGTTTATCAAATAAGAAAACCCCTGTTTCAACTGACTATATATTTATATATTTATAAATCAGCTAGGGAATTTGAAATAACTGATGAAAATGTTTAAAAGACTTCAAATGAGATTTGGTTTAACCTTCAAAACAACACTGACTGGACTGACATTCATTAACAATATATTTGGCAATGGTCAATTCTTACTCGGTATCAATTATTACCACTACCTGTACAAAACAATGAGTCTTAAACAAATTCACCCCAAATTAGTTCTAAACACTTTCACACCTGAAATACAGTTTCTATGTTCTTGACAAATATAATGTCTGGATGAAAGGTGATTTCCTCTCACATGTCATCTTCTAGACTAAAAGGGGAATTCATGCTCCTATACTCAAATTTGTGACCTAGGTTTCTTAGAGAGGATTCAAGGCATGAAGTCTCATGTAGTTTCTTATTTTAGAACTCCACATAACAAGTTTCTCTACATGAAAGTTTAGATACTCCTGTTATTAGCCCCTCTTATTTTCTGTCTTTGGCTTAGTGCTTTTTATTTTTTTCCCCCATTTAGTGCTTTGAATTCTATTTTACATGACATTTTTCTTCAGATTCAATTGTAAGAAACCTAAGTACTAAACTGGAATTTTTCAGTTCAGTTCTCAGAACCCAATGCCAAATTTTAAAATGGCAGCCTCAATACTCATTAAAATGCTCAACTGCTAGCATTCAGATTAAAACAAATTAAAATCCTCTCCCATAAGGATTTCAGCCATACATTTTGCTGAATCTTGATCGCTAATGTGTTTTAAGGAAAAGGAAAATAAATCTTCTTACTTATTATTAAAAATAATCATGGATTTTATAAATGATCACAGTTAGAACAAGCCCCAAATGAAACATCTTCATGATCAGAATTTAGGAGAGACTTGCATACATATTAAATAAATTATTTCCGTGATCTGAGGAGTAGAAACTTTATTCCCCTTCAAAAGTACTATAAACATGTTTTATATATGCATGGGAACATTTAGGATTCAGGCAGGCATTAGAGAATGGCAAAGACAATGACAAATGCATTAAAAGGAAAGGCAAAACCCACAGTATTCAATTCACTGCATCACAGCTTTGCAAAACTAAACTGTTCTTTTAGATCTTTAATCCACTTATACTGCTTTCATTGCAGGCAGACCAATACAACAATAAAAAAGCGTTTCCCAACACATTTGTTTTACCTTTAGATTGTTGATCAGTATAATAAGGCATCTTTTGAATTGTTTTTAGAATGTTTTTCTCCAAAGCATTCCTTCTACATTTAGTACATTTCATTCTTTCTATTAATACAACAGATCATTCCCAAAGCCTTCAAAACTACCTCTTTTGCAATATTCAAATCCAAGCTAAGTGTCTTCATGAATTAGTCTTTTCCACTGCTACTTATTGCTACAGATCTGGCTCCAGAAGTGGAAAACTTTGTAAATTTCTTTTTTTCTTGAAAGGAAAGAGTCTATTAATATACCAGGATGCACAAGAGGCATCACAAGAGATGGAAGAAGCCAATAAATACTTATTCACACATATTCAGAAATTAGGTGCGGTCCCTTCTAAACCTTCTGGGGACTTCTGTAAGTTAGATATCTGTCATGACCCGGGCTCGACGCAACAGGGAAGGGTCCTGAGTTCGGAATTCCCTGGGGCTGAATTCAGGTGAAACGACACCGAACGACCGGTTGAAGGTTTCGTTGGCGGCAGGAGCAGCCTGAAGGCGGGCGGCGTTAACAGCAGGTGGCGGGGTTTCTCACAGCGGGAATTGGCGCCAAACCCCCTCAGGAGCCCGAGTAACCCGCGGCCACCCTCCCTCCACAAACACACGCTCCAGGCCTCGCTTATCCGGGGATCAGCTCAGGGCGGAGAATGAGGCGAGCCCTCCCGTCGGGCCAGGAGGGGCAGAGCGGCCCCCCTCGCTTCCCAGAGGAGCCCGCCGGCGGCTGGAGCCGCTCCCAGGCCCAGACCCGGTCGGCGGTTGGTGTCGGAAGGGGTGAGGTGTGGGGGTTACGGGAAAAGAGAAAGCGCTCACCGGCCCTGGCTCCAGCGCGGCTCCCCTCAGCCCAGGGGTCCCGCTCCACAGGGCACGGGCACGCGGGGCTTCAGTTCGCGCCCTTTTATCCCCTCCCGGCCCCTCCTTCGGGCGGGCACTCGAGCTCATTAGGCTAATGAGGTGTCACGGGCGGCTTGGGCTTCCAGAACCTTCGGGAAGCGGGTCGGTGGGCTATTTGGGGAGTAACGTCCCCTCCCCTGCAGTCCTGACGGTGATTTATTTTTGCCCACAGACGGCGAGTTGCCCCACTCAGCATGTCAGAGCAGGGAATTGTGCAACCTCCGCCGTGTCACACCCTCCTGTTGCTGACCGGTGCTGATCGGCTTCTTTTCACCTGCTGTTCCTTGCTATGCAGGTTCTTGCCCCACCACAATGTTTGAGACATTAACTCTTTCAGTCTCTCACAGCATCTACCTGTTTTTTGAGCACCTTTGAAACAGGCTGTAAAACATCAATCGTGTTGAAGCGAGCTGTGACGTATAAACTCGAGATTCAGGGGATATAAAAAGAACTTCAAAGAGCACCGCAGCTCCAAAGCTGGTGGTGAGGAAAAAGTGAACAAGACGTGACTGCCTTTCACTGTAGCTCCTCTTAGGAACTGGAGACCCCCACACGCACTCGGGTGAGTTGTCGCTGCCTGGCGGGACCTGCCCGTGGGCTCACAGAGAGCCCACACCCACGCAGGGAGACCCAGAGCCGGGCTGGAGGGAACAACAGCCCTTTGTGTCACAGGGTGGGGGGCACCTGCCGCCTCCCCCGTGGGGCCCCCAGAAGGAGCCTCCAGGGCAGGAGACAAGCACCCTCACCGAGTCCCAGGGGAGGCCCCAGCCAAGGGGGCGAGAACCCCCACCGCTGTCACCTTCTGCCCGGCGGTGAGGGCCGCGGCATGCTAGCGCCTTGCTGTACCGGCCGCAGACCCGTTCTTCCTGAGGAAGGCAGCGCTGTCAGCCTTGGGACCCAAAGGAATATTGGAAGGTGAGCATAGCAAACAGAGAAAAGGATAGATACTAGATGGGTTTTTAGAATAGATTTAACTTTTAATGAGTTTTTTTCTGAATTAGATCATTTGGGCTATTTAACCGTTAAAACATTAAACACACTAATAATCAACTGTTGGCTCCATATATGCACAGTGTTACCTTTTGTTCACAGCAAGCTATGGACATAGTGTTTCAACTTCTACACACAGCTCAGAAACACCAGCTGTGTACAGCCTGGCCATCAACATCTCCCTGTGAATAAGTACCAGACATTTCCCTGCTCAGACTACTATATGTCCTGCGATGAGAAGTCTAGCCATTTAAATATGCTGTATAGGAAGTTTCAGACAATAAATGGTTCTCTGTTTCCAGGCATATGGCACCTAGCTACATCCTTCTGCCCAGTTTAGTTCCAAGTTCCTTTTACAGATACTTTTCACAGACAGTGAGAGCACAGCAACAAAGGAAGTTGAAGTGCTGTAAGAGAAAACTTATGAGAAGTATGAAAAATTCAAGTACCGTGAATCGCTGGGACCAGAGGGTACCCATCTGAGAGTTCTTACAGAAATAAAATTCGGAATACCAGCATCATGGGTGAACTATGCCCTTTAAAAATGCAGCTTCTGCATATTGTGAAGGCCCTAATGGATTGCTGTCTAGAACAGAAAAGCCAAAGAAGGAAATCCGGATTAGAGATTGGACAGTTTCTCCACAATTCCCTGGAAATCCAATGCTTGATTTAAAGAAAAAGAAAGATTGCTCCAGTTTTCTTTGTGTTCAGATTTTTTGCTATTATTCAGCCAAGAGACTTGAGAACAGAAAGCATGGCATAACTACAAAATAATAACTACAAAATATGTAGTTATGTGATATGTGTAGTAGGTACATGTGATTTTGTGAAATCAGTTTGCATATGCATCTTGCCTCAGTTATTTTTGCTATTGTCAGATTTATAATGACCATTTTACATCTACTCCTGACTGCTCCTTCTATGTCTGAGGCAATTTCCATGGTACAAATTTTCATTTGTACTGACCTCTAGAATCAAACTGAGAAGAGAATACTGACCTATCAGACCTACACATTTGGAGGTCTATCCCAAGAAACAACCTCCTGTCTCTGAACATTGAGCAGTGGAAAAAACCCCACATAAAATGATGAATTACATGAACACAGATTTAAAAATCAGTAGATGAGTACAAAATGTGTTGTGGGTATCTGCTGACTCTAGAATTAGTTTAAGCATTCAGTTACCTGTAGAATGTAGAAGCTTTAACTAGGGTCGTACAACTTTTTAAGAAAAATCTAGACACCTGTGGGAAAATAACTCAAGATTGGTGTGGACGATTGTAAACATGCTCAAGTGACTTGCAGCTGTGGTGTCAAAAAACATATATATCATACTAATTGTTGTTTGGACTTGTGTGTTGGACAGGTAGAACCTCTGTGTTCAGATAACATAGGCCTGTGATAGAGGCATCCTGTAGAACATGCTTAAGATTCCTGCCCTGCTGTGGGAAAGATCAAAGCACAGTGGTAAACAAGCCTACGTGAATCCCTGAAATACGGGTGAAAACAGCAGGTTCATTTATTTAGCATGTGCCAAGCTCTGCAGTGCCTGCGTCCCCACCTGTGTGCCTCTGCCTGGGTGCTGCTTCGGGGATCCCCTGGTTGGCAAAGGTAATGAAAATAAATTTACTCTTTGCATTTCATCCATGTGTTTGTGGTTGTTCCTGTGTCCTGCCTGTGCCAGCTCACACAACACGTAACATGTTTCTATGACTATATTTATATATATATATATATACAAAATATACCCTCTAGGTTCTCCATGTAATGCCTAAACAGAATTAAACACCTAAGAAAAGTATCTGGCCACAACCAGAAAAAATCAAATGTAAATTACTTAAGTCAGGATGATGGGAAACATGGGGGAGAACATAAAAAATTCAGGGCCGGGTATACTTTCCTTACATGAACACAACATTCAGGATGACATACTCAGCAGCTCCCATGAATACACAGTAGCTTCCATTTTTTTTAAGCGCAGTAAATGCAAATGCAGTTGTATGAAGTCAGATTTCTTGAAATCTGAAATTTATAATCTAAGTTTGTGCATCTATATTTGTGCATCTATATTTGTTCATAATTACTTTTTTTTATTTATTAGAGGTTAAAAAAATATCGTAGACCATATGACAAATCTATGAGAAATCAGACAAGCATAGTTTCTGAAATAAATTATTGCCTTTTTAACATGCCTGATTTCCTTGGAGATGTTTAGAAACAAGTCACCTGGTAGACATAATTTATTTGATTTTTTGTAGCTATTTAGGAAAAAAAAGCTCATAAGACTATCAAAGGCATAGGAGATAGGAACTCAGTGATACCACTAAGCCTTTTATTGCCACAATATTGGACTGTTAATTTTGGTTTCATGGAATTACACAGGAGGATTTACCTCTGTTTTCCCTTTTCTTTTCTTTTTAGGCAAGCAATCAGACAGAATTATTTTAAAATATATTAACAAACAGAAAAAGTTAAGTATTCTGAAAATTATGAGTTTAAATGAACACTCATTTTTAACAACTTTTTTTTCCCTTGCCTGAACCAGTGGTTTTCAGAATCCTATGACAAGCACATATTCTTTTATGGCCCTGGAAGAAGCAGGAAAGTGAAAGGGGGAGAAGATTCATTGACTGTTGGCTTAGGCATTTTTATGAAATGAAACCTACCTTTAGGATAGATATGAAAACAGGAGAAAGAGAAGGAAAAGGGAAGGAGGAAAGGGAGAGTGGGGGAGAGGCAGAGGTGGGAAAGAGACTGTGAAGCTCATTGAAGAATATCTTCATAACTGATAGCAGGCTGAATTCAAAAGGAGCTGTCTGCCTTGTCAGAGACAGTAACTCGTTCTGCTAGGGGTAGTGGTTTGTTCTTGCTGGCTCATTTTAACAGTAAATTGGTTTGATCATTCATGTCAGCTTTTCTTGCAGATTATAGTCAAGAAAAAAAATATATTCTGCAAAATTAAACACTTTGTAAGAAGCAACAAGCATAACCTGTTCTATACTACTGACTACTTCATGAATACATATCAATAAGCTCCTTCATCATAGGCTACAGGTTGTCCACCTTGAATATTGCTCCCCAAAATAAATAAAAAAAAGCATCTTTGCATCAAGGCAAGGAAATTCGGATCTATATCTAGTTTCTTAATTAGCCACTGAATCATGGGATTTTTAATTTCTCAGGTGAAGCACATTATTATAACCAGCATGTGTTTGGGAGGTGTCATACAACTAATGTAATAAGGCAAGACAGGTGCAGTTTGCCTATCCCCCATCAGCCTAGGAAAGAAGGTAAAAAAAAAAAAAAAAATCAGACAAATCTCTTTACTGCGGCGAGGCCAGTAACCTTAAAAAAGCACTTGTGAGCACCGTAGCCAAAAAGGTCAAAGGCTCATGCATTTTTTTTAAAAATTAATATTTTTGTCTATCTCATCCAAATGAGAAGCTAGTTGGAAGCACTGACAATTTTGATGGTACCCCTTGAAGCGAATTAAATACATGTTTGTGCTATTTTTTTTTAATAATTAATAAATAATGCATTGAACAGTCCTATGACCATAAGTGGTTCTTCAAGGAGTCTGCAAATATGTGTCACAAGCTGATTCTCTATATACACTTGCACTTGGACCAATCCTGTGCACACCTGCACAGACACCACAGCCTGGGTTTGGTCCATCTCCCAGCCCAGCTCTGCTGCCCAAAGGTGGCCCCTGACCACTCCCATTCCAGGATTGCAACAAGACAATGCTGTGGATGTTTCTTATCTTATCACCAAAGGAAACTTCACTCCTTTACAGGGCATCCTTCTGTCTCTGCAATTCCTGCTGCCAGCCAGTTTAACCCCTTCTGCAGCTGGGCTTTCTTACCTTCCATGCCAGATCACTCCTTGGTCACAAATTACTACTGCTGAGCAGTTATCAGTTGAATTTCCCCTTCAGATGTCTGGAGAAAGACTATGCAAAAGCCTATTCAAGAAGCATAAGAAAAAAAACTTTGAGAGAATAGTTATTCAGACATCCATTAAACTTACAACAACCTCAGAAGCAATGCAGTCCTTTGTATTACAAAAATAAAACAACTTTTTACCCATTATCTGAAGTACTACCTCTTTTGAAGGTAGTACTTCAAAAAAACAGTGAGATTTGAAATGAAAAAAAGAAATTTTTCTATATTTAATTGTGGATTATTGTAACTAACAACTGCAAAACCATGGGGGAAAATACTGTCACTAGTCTTGAAAAATAGCTAGGTTCTTCTTTTGCATTTGATGATTTCTGCAGCCGTGAAAAGCAAAATAATGATATTAGTCAGTTAGTAAATAGCATGAAGACTGTTTGAGTTAGGGATTGCTCTGAAATTAGAGATAAATGGAATGCTGAGAATAAAAGTATTTTCTTAGGTCTGCCTACAGTCCTTATCATACAAGATGCACTTGTTCAGTTAGTATAGATAAAGTCAAAGATAGTGTAGCTGAACTAACTCTTTTCATGTTAGCAATTCAGTATCATTTATTTTCATTTTTCATTAGCAACTCAGTATCATATATTATAAATGTTTTTCTTTCTGAACTAACATGGAAGGATAATCACTAAATTTAACATTTCAGAAAACAACCTAGTCCCTTGAAAGACTATAGATGAATTATAGTTAGTTTACAGCCTAGGTACAAATCAGTATATTCCTCTATATTTCCCCTGACACATATTTAGTCATTCTTATTTCTGTTTAAAACATTCTATTCAGAAACCAGATTTTCAATACCCACTAAATTCTTATAAGAAAGTTAATGCAAAATGAGTTATATTGGCTTCTTTTAAATTTGTAAATAGAAGTTTGGCTTCCTGAAAATCTAGCTTTTACTTTAATATATTTCAGAAAAAGCAAGAAAGAAGAGAGTTCTACACCTTTGAGTTGCTGGTTAAAAAAAAGGATATATTTATGTCTGTCTTTGAAAAGCCTCATACTGAGATGTTGGAAAAAGTACTGTGGACCTCTTGAAAACCAGCACACATCTGAGATTGCTGTAGGTCAATAGCACCATTTGAGTCCCACCAAGATTAAGCTATAGATGTTTTAAATACTGGCACTTTTTCATCAATTATATTTTAATGGTCAGACACTGCTGATGTATTTTGATGCTAGAGAGTGAAAAAGTCTATTTTGAAATACTAGCCATGTAATGTTGAAAAGCCTCCCCCAGCACCTTACGCACGTTCAGACAGTAGGGGACTTTATCAGAGATGTGTTGAATTAAGACTGGTTAACTCAGATGAAAGAACTGATCTCTTGAACAGGATGAACACAATTTGTGCTACCAGATTTCCCTCATATACCCCAGCGCTCCACTGATTTAAAGAGGATGTTAAATTAAAGCAATGTCACAGCAGCAGGGAGAGGATTCCAGCAGAGATAGCATTAAAATTAACTTTTTCTTATAGCAAAAGCTGTTGCATAAGAGACTGAGGAGGCAGGGGGAATGGGGATGAGGCTGTGTTTAGTTCCATGATATAAGCAATGTCTCTGAAACTTAGGCAGATGATAATAATGTTGCAGTAAAGAGTTATCATCAGGTAGTCCAGGTTAAAATGAACCAATTTTACTGCTGCTACAATCAATGACATAATCTTTTTACTGCTTGAAGTGGAATGTGTATGATAGTATGTCATACTTCCCCTTTAAAATTTTCAAAGGAAGCCCCCACTCTCTTCTCTGGGAAAAAAAATGAAATTGAAATACTTACGGTAACATTACTTTTGCTGAATTTCTGCAAGTGCTATGAGCAAAAGTGATTCAGGATCCATTGCATTTCTGATGGATTTTGGCAACTCAAGGTAGTTTCTTTGAAATTCAGAATGTTTAAGGAAAAAGAAAAATGGGGGATTGACTCTGATCTCAATAGCACCTGGCAGGTCCTTGGAATCTTTTGGTGTTATGAGAGGCAGTTCCTTCTAATCCTACGGACTTTTCTTAAACTGTGAATGATGTTTATTCTACAGGGAGGTCTACAGGCAAGTCTCCCAGTTAGGTAGGCATCTAAGAAACCTGCTGGAGCATATTGGTCCATATTTGAGTGTTTCTTTGTCCATATTTGAGTGTTTCTTTCAGGGCAAAGTAGACTGTGATGGGGAATGGTGTGCACGCATATCTTGCACTGGGACGAAATCATCATACAGCTTCGTTTGCTCACTCAGTTCCAGGAACTAATAAAAAGACAAATATTTTATATTTAGTTTAGACATACATGCTAAGTTTCAAACTCTTCTGTCTCCAGCAGTACCTTCTCCTTATAGAAAGAACCTACCTTAGTTGACAGCATCACAGAACCACAAAATCACAGAGTAGTTTGAGGTTGGAAGGGACTCTGGAGGTCATCTGGTCCAACTCCCCCTGCTCAAGCAGGACCACCTACAGCTGGATGCCCAGGACCATGTCCAGACAGCTTTTTAATATCTCCAAGGAGGGAGACTCTGCAACATCTCTGGCAACCTGTGCCAGGGCTCAGTCACCCTCTCAGTGAAAAATTGTTTCCTGATGTTCAGAGAGAGCCTCCTGTGTTTCAGTTTGTGCCCATTGCCACCAGTACTGTCACTGAGCACAGCTGAAAAGAGCCTGGCTCTATTGTCTTTGTACCCCCCCTTCAGATAATTAGATACATTGATGAGATTGCCCTCAAGATTTCTCTAGGCTAAACTATGTATGAGGTGATCCAGACCCTTAGCCATTTTTGTGGCCTTTCAATGAACTCTCTCCAGTATGTCCATGTCTCTCTTCTGCTGGGGACTCCAGAACTGGACACAATACTTTGGGTGTGCCCTCAGCAGTGCTGAATAGACGGGAGGGATCACATCCCTCGAACTGCTGGCAGCACTTCTAATGCAGCCCAGGGTACCGTTAGTCTTCATTGCGGCAAAGGCACATTGATGGCTTGTGTTCAACTTGGTGTCTACCAGGACTCATCAAGTTGTGAAATGTTCTCTTAGCTTACCCTAACTAAACTCAGAAATATCTATCCATTTGTGCTTTATTTTTAGTATGTGCAAGGGGAGTGTCAATTTTGATTACAGATCTGACTTTGAAGAAAACTATTTCTCTCTTGTTTGTATGTCAGCCTGAATTTATGACTAACTTAAAAAGCTAACTAGGAATTAAGCAATAAAGGGAGCTCCTAGAACAAATCAACAGTATTAAAATTAATGAGAAAAACCAAATTTTCTTAAGAAGTTACACTTTCATTAAACAATTGATACATGCTCTCAGTTCAAGGATTAAAACATATTAATTCTACCGAACAGGTACTCATTGCAATATATACTATTAAAGCTGGATTTTCAAAAAAAGCACTGAACTGTAATAGTCTTGCTTTATTTGAAAATTCTTTGTAGAAAGCTAGCTGTGGATCTCTTGCTTACCAATAAAACCTGGTTAAAATGCTACTATTGTGATTGCTCCTTAACAAAAATGTCTTTCCTAAAAACCTACTCTTTCAACTGACCAAGATTTTTCTTCCACTAATGCACATTATCTAATCAACTTTCTTTACCCTTTTTTTAATTACATTTCACTTAAATTTTGATAGTAAGATTTCTTGTCCAGACAACAGAATATGTATAATGGTTTTCAGAATAGGAGCTAAACAACTGTTCTTGGTCTGGAAAGGGTTTCTATTAATTCAATTTAATTTTCAAACCCCTTCACTTTGACCAGGAGGATTGATGAAAAAACTACCTGTACTCCAGGTAGTTTTGGGTGGGTTTTTTTAGATTTTCTAAAGAAGAGGAAGAAGAAGATGCCAATCAGTAGTGCTGTCCATCCTTGAAACAGGGTGGTATTAAAAGGTTAGAGTACTAGATAGGCATACTTTGCCAAACATGTCTAAAAAAATAAATTAGTTCATGAATACACTCATAAAGTATCATTCAGTGTCACAGTGGTGCAAATTGCTATATGTGATCATTATTATGCAAAATATTTTTCATTGTTGTTACTTTGAGTTTCCCATTACAGCATTTGTAAGTGCACAGCTGTTTTGTAAAAGCAAGAGAAGGGAGAAATATTTACCTGTGTGCCTATTAATAGTGGTAACAACTTTTAGGACAAAAGGTTTACAAACTGTGTGTGATTACTTTTTAAAAAAATGAAATATCGCCTAATTTTGTGAAAGCAATGATAGCTTCCTTCTTTGTCAATAAAAAGTGAACCTCTTCTCCTTTCCTATCTGACCCTCACTGAATGCATGTCTTTAAATGCACGGTCTGCAAATAATCTGCTTTCCTGGACTAGGAAGCGTGAAAGGGGTTGACAGAATTCTACTTGGCCTACCAACTTTTCAAATCTCATTAAATCTAAGTGCATTAAGAAAGAGAAAGATGGGGAGAGACAACTTCCCATTGTGAAAGAAAGAAAAAAACACATCTGAATCAAATATTTCCTCAGTATTCATAATTCCAAGAAATTAGGAAATAAGGAATTTTTTAATCTGTACAAATGCAATTTATAAAAAGGAGGAATTTATGTTGTATTGGAAAAATATTTTTCAACTTTTAGAAAGGAATTTAACTTAGATCCTCTGCATCTAGAATCTTCATTAAAATATGCACTTTAATATGGCAAAGTTATTAAAGGTATAAATCTTCTACATGTTTAAGATATTTTTAATAAATTACAGGGATGCTAGCATCTCATACTGCTTTTGCAACCAGAAAAAAGTTGGAAAAAAAAAAATTCACTTTCAGTGAATTTTAATGTGTAGTGACTGAAATTTTGAAATACATGATGTTGGTAGATGTGAATGGAAAATGTTATTTTAAAGAATCCATTTTTCCAGTCTCATATGAACAACAATACTCAAAATAATAATAATAAAAAAATAAATTGAATACACAAAAAATCTGGAATCCAAATATTATCATCCCCTTACAGGATGAAATAATTTCACATGGATTAATTGCCAAGGAACAGTTTCTAAAACAAGATTTAGATAGCTAAACTGAAATTTGGGATTTTTAAATGTGTCAATTCAAAATTACAATTTCTAATGTTTCCATTCAGAGTTGTCCTTACACCAGGAACACATAAATTCTTTAAGTGCCAGTAAACTTTATCTTGTCTGTTTTACTTGCAAATATAGATGTAACCATGAGGGCAGACTATCTTAAAGATTAACCACTTGCATACATATTTTAATATATTACATTAGATATGTAGATGTATACCATTACCTCAGAATATTAAAGGTGTTTTTTAAGAGAGGAAACAAACAGAATGTCTTGAGAAAATTAATGGAAATTGGCAACATTGTAACCTATGTGCAGCTGCTGGCATCTAGAAACCTTCCATATTTCACTGATGATATTTATTTTCTGGAGGAAAAACTGTTTGACATGGAAAAAAATGGATCACATGTAAATGTTACAATAAGATCTTACTGCTGTATCCACACAGAAATGACACAGTGTGCAGAGGACTTCAGTTGCTGCCGTAGTAACTATGGATGGAAAAAATCAGAAAAAGACAGGAAGAAATCTTAAAAATCTGAATTCTTCTTTTAGAGCTCAGACTAGTGATTAATTTCTGTGTAAAGTGAGTAAAAATGCATGAAGAAGTCTCCTCTTTAAATTCTCAACCCATTTATTTGTTACAAGAATATACTTGCACTCAAAAAGGCCATTCCACAAGATAGGTGACAATTTGCAAACTTTACAACCTATATATTTGCATAACACTTGAATAATCTATGCATGTAAACTTCCTAATTCAAGGGCCTGTGCATCAACAACACTATGATTTTCATGCCAACAAATAAAACTAAAAAGACAGAACAAAAAATTTTAAAGCAGCTTTAATCTCAGCATTAGGAAACTTACAGAAAAAAAAGAAATCATGTATCTCAAGGTAACACAAATAACAAAAAAAGTTAATGGGACTGTCAATGTCCAATTATCATTTCAAGCAATTGATGAAATTCGTCAGAAAAAATATGCATGCAAATTATGCTCATTGGAAGAAGATGTTCAAAAATTAGATCTACTGAGATAGGTTGATAATAGAAAATAAAGTCAAAGCTTTGGGATTTTTCTCATTTCTTTTTAACTTTATTTGTTGAGCCTTCCTGAACTTTGTACATAGGGTTTAGAATTAAAACAATACTTCTCACTTTTAAAATTAACTTCTTTTTCCTTAACTACAATTTATGCAATATAAACCTATTCTGAACCTTGGAGTTATAGTGTTACAAAGGAATCTATAGCAGACAGCTTAAAGGTTTAGTGGAATAATGATCCACACAATGAACTCTTCCTTTGCTTTCCATGTTGCTGATAAATTCAACAGCGCACCACTACTTATTATATTAAGATAATACTGTATTTCACTAAATACAGTGCTAGAAGTGGTTTGACATATTATTCTGAAAGAAAGACTGTGTTTACTGCATAACATATATTAATGCTTTAGTCTCATATAATTCTTAGTATCCCAAACCTTGCTATACGAATAATATATTCATTCAGTCTTTACAAAATATGCATTCATTAGGAAGAAACATTTTGTATTCCCTTTCTCAACAAGATGGAGTTTCTTCACTGAGAAATGCCTTTAATTTGTTGTTGAAGTTCTCAAATTAAAATGTGTAAGAATCACTCAAAACTCAAAATCACTCTCATTCCCCAGATTAGAACTATAATTTGGGTTATGCATGGGTACATTTTGCTGTTTTCAAGACACTGTAAGAATGTTGCTATTTCTTTCTTTCATTTGGGAATTAGAGAAAGGTTTCATGATAACAGATAGACATTAAAACTTCTGAGAATTTTTATAGCAATATCTCTGACACAGACATGAGTGGTAATATACTCCAGTGTTAACATTTCTGCCTGTGTGTGAAGATAAAGAATTTCCCACAGTTTAATGCTGTATAATAAAAAATCCTTGTTATTTAATACTTTATGGTAGTTATAAATATGTTAAGTCCTTCAGTGGAAACATGGGAATACTTAAAAAATGGACTCAATGAAAAATAGGAGATGAGAAAGAAGGAAAAGATAAGAAGGACACAGACTGTATAAATAAGATTAACTATTGTTTAGCATGAATATTATGCACAACCATGTGGAGGATTAAAAAGCCCACGCAGAGTAGAAATTCCACAAAGAACCTATGCTGAAAATGTAGATAAAGTTTAAACAATGATGAATCAGGATGAGGCCAGCCTCGTGCTCTGGAGGATAGGTCACTCATTTGATCGTTCCCTAGGCCTACATACAATAGTCCCGTGACCATGACAGCTACCACCAAAGCTGTTAAACCACTGAGCTTTTTCTATCATCTTTTCCTTAGAGAGAAAGATTAAAAAAAAAGGATGGTGACTGATGCAACATGGAAGGAGACACAGAAAAAAAATCAGACAGCTAAAATGACTACATGAAGGAAAAAGAAATCAAAAGGTTTAACACGAATAAGGCAGGGGGGAAATTCCCTGAGGGAGAAATCGTACAAGGTGATGGTGGCGGTGACCGTCATATGCCCTTACCTAAGGTGCCTAAAATGTGTGAGCGGTGAATGAGTCTTACGCAAGTAAAAGTATATAGCTGTCAGTAGACACAAATCCTGTGCTGGCGGGGGCAGGGCAGGTCTCTCCCAGGGGACTGGGGCAGCCTTTGTTGACTGGAACCAGTTGGATCCAGTTGGAGCCAGTTCCCCCTCCCCGCGCTCACGTGGCTGTCGCTCCAACGAGGTGGGGGCAACGACAGCCCTTAGTGTCAGAGGGCAGGGGGGCACAGGGCCTCCCCTGTGGGGCCCCCAGCAGGAGCTGATGGGTGGGGGAGGCAGGGGAGAAAACATGAAAACAAACCCGGGTGGACCCAAAGCCCACGGAAGAAGAAACTCCCGCCATGAACATCATGTTCCTCCCACTGAAAGACTTGAGGCGGTGGTGACCCTGATGCAAACCCCCTTCTGCCTGGGGAAGGTAGGTGCTGCGGCCCGTAGAGCCCGGACAAGCATAGGAAGGGTGAGACTAACTCCAGAGTAAAAGGATGGACGCCAGGAGATCTTTCTATAACAGTAATGCTATTATCAGTGAGACGCTATTGCAATAACTCAATAGTTACAAAAGTTTAGTACTGTTATAACCGGACTAATAATGACCATATAGTGTATTTGGATTAGATTGTCAAGATTTTTATTAAACTGACAATGATTCTTACCTTTATGCATACGATGTCTTCCTTTTTGCCCGTAACAGAATTTTTAGTGTGACAGTGACTCTCAAATACAGATTAATGAACAAATACAACAAATGAGAAAAAAAGTTAAAATACCTCTGGGTGTTACATTTGACAGGGCTCCTTACAAAATGATAATGACTCCGTTTCCAGTGTTAGCTAAAGGTTTTGTCAGCTGGAGATAGCCTTCAAACTTTTGTCTTGGGATGGAAATATGTATTTGTATATCTGTATGCATATGTGTGGCTGAATAATTTATATGTGGTTTGCTTTATGTATCCTTGTCTCTCTTTCTCCTTAAGTGCTTCTGCAACAGTTAAAGGAATTAAAACATGGACAGAAAACAGATATGTCTCTGAAAATGAGGGAAGCACGTTTGAAAGACAAAAAGCTCCAAATAAGTTAGAAGTATCTTCCTAGTCAACAGTTAAACATATATGCTAGAGATGACGAATCTCTTCTATTCCATGGATTAGATAGATCAGGGTAAAAAAAAAAAGATACAGAAAGCTGAAGTGGGTATTTTCTTTTTTTATTTTTGAATTAACTTATTAAAAAGACTAAGAACCAAGATGGAAGCTAAACAGACCATTTTACTATCTTCCCTTTGCACTAAGGAGAAAATCTTTTATTAACCACTTACAAAAATTTAGTCCAAAGTTATATAATGGTTGGGGAAGGATTCAGCTTGCTCAAAATTCAGGGATAGCATTTAGTACAAGATTAAGCTCCTAAAATGTGGGTGTCTATCTGACTAATGGATCCCAAGGACATTTCTGTTATGTTTAAAATATTTTTTACACGAGAATTTTTTAGTCAGCTTTTACCATCCTCCCTTTTCCCCCCACCAAGGCTGTTGTACTTATATTCACTTTCAGCATTAGGTCCACAGAATCACAGAGTGGTTGAGGTTGAACGGGAACTCTTGAGATCACCTGCTCAAGCAGAGTCACCCACAGAAAGTTGCCCAGGACTGTGTCTGGTTGGGTACTGAGTACCTCCAAGGTCTGAGACTCCACTGCCTCTCTGGGCAACCTAGTCTTGTGTTTGACCACCCTCACAGTAAGAAAGTTTTTCTTGTGTTCAGATGGAATTTCATGTTTTAATTTGTGCCCATTGTCTCTTGTGCTTTCGAAGCACTACTGAGAAGAGTCCAACTCCCTCATCTTTTTTCTCTTCCATCAGGCATTTATACACATTGCTAAGATCACCCTGAGCCCTCCCTTCTCCACACTGAAGAAAGAGTCTTTACAGATGAAGCCAACAGGATTCACGGATGAACAGTCCAGCAGGAAGCCAGTAAAGAAAGAGAGGTGCTGTCTTCACTTGAACTGGTAATCAGTTTATGCTTTGATACATATGAATGTAAGATTTCAGCTCTCCAGAGAGCTTCTGCTCACTGTAAATATGGATCTCATTATCTCTTTTACTGATAAGGGTTTGGAGAGTTTTTCTTAAAGAAAGGCAGACGCACTCTTATGGCTGTAGTAAAAGATTAAATGTGTGTTTTTAAATGGTCTTAACATATACAAACATTCCTCTTTTCCAAAATATCTGAATTGTAGAATGTTTTTTTTTTAATTAAAGAACTTCTATGTATTTAATTTACTAATCCGTGGAATATGATTATTATCTGAATATTAGAGGTACAGAATTGATCCATTTCTTTACAACCAGAGGCTTAATGAAGTCAGTTAAGGCTACTAGTTAATGAAGTACTTCTCATTGTGTATAGAGAGAGTAGAGTTATGTCCTTAATGATTTGAAAAAGCTCCAAGACTCATAATTAATTATAAAGGTCAGTACCATTGTCATACAAGGTTCATTTACTACATTATTTATGGACTCCAAACTGATTGATGGGCTATATCAGTCAATTATATACCACTTTTTCATAAACTGATCAAAATCAGAGCTTAACAAAAGTTGATCTTTTTTGCCCTGTATCCTTAGAGAAAAGGCCATTCCAGAGTTTCACTGATCTGATGGATAGAAAATTTATTCTAAATTTATTCATTTACCAGCTTATAGATGGTACTTCTTGTGCCAGCCCTCTTCTTTATTCCTAGTTTTACTGTGCTGTTTAGACTGCCTGTGGAAAACTTCTCAGTGTATAGTTTCTTACAGAGCATTTTCCTTGTATAAGAAATATTCTTTCAGTCTACAAAAATTCAATTTAAATACATTTTTCTTGAGCACCAGATTCAAGAACTGAACATGATATTTCGTTTGAAGTCCCATCACTGGCATTAACACTTCCCTAAATCTATTGTAGTGTATCTTCTGATGTATATCAGCACTGCTTTTGCTTTTCATACCAGGAACTGTATCATACTCCTGATTCTCTGCTTAAGATCAGCTATACTGCTAGATCTTTATTCTCAAATGATAGCTATTTTAATTGCAGAAATCATCATTATTTGATCTTAAACACCATGACATCTTACTTTATTTTACTAAGTTTCTATTAATTCAAAATATGAGGTTTTCTATAGGTAATAGCTCAGTCTTTTTCTGTTGTGACAATACTTCCAGAGTTTATCTTACTTGCAGACTACATCATTCATTCATCTGTTCATTGGTCTTTACAAATATTTTACAAACTCCACTTTTTTTTTTATGCATTGACAATTTATATAAGCAGACTTAAGTCTTTTAGGTTTCTTGCTGACAGGCTGCTGTAAATGCAGGTATCTTAGCTAACTAGCATGCACATGAAAGTTCTGTCTCTTCCCCTCCGAGGACAAAGGAGTCCTACTGAATTCACTAAGTCTGAGAATAAACTTTTGTTTAGTTTGGTCCCTAAGGTTTCTCCAGCCTTATAGGTAGGCTTAGTGTTTGTTTCTTCACTATCTTACTAGTATCTTACTGGAAGCATAATATATAAATCAGAATACATCATTCCAATGCAATTCCAGTTCAACAACTGATCTGCAGAAAAACATACACTGTATCTTTCTGAGCCTATTACATGTATAGTCCACATCATATCAGAATCTTTTTGTTGTTCTTACAAATTAGCTTACATTTGTTTTTTTTCTGTTCCACAAGTATTTCATATTTGATACAATATCTTGTCTTTGTTGTATTCCTGGATTAAAACTATTCAGATAATTTTTTAATATGTTGATCCAAGATCCAGCGCAGTATACTATCCCTTGATGAACTTCAGAAGGTAATGTCTACGGTATTAATTTAAACAGGAGCAGCATCCCAAAATGAAGCCTACCCAAAAGCACTGTTCAGATGATGATGTGTGGACTACATCTGTCGTTCTCTAACTGGCAAAATAATTTGATGTATGCTGTAGAACAGAGGAGAAATAGATTAATTCTGTTATTTGTTGTCAACTTCACAATTTCGTAAGTGAGGCCTGAACTGTATCTACCTAGCTCTGACTGACTAGCTTATTCAGATATGCAAGGGAAAGAAAAAAAGGAGCACAGATTTGGTCTTAAATTTCCAACCTTGTAACACGTTTGAGGTGAAAGCTAGGAAGGGATAGTAACTCAGGTAACAAATCTTATTTATAGTTAGATATGGGGAAAGGCAAAGAGATTGGCCTAGGTAACTAGCAAGGCTTTTGGCAAGTTATGCTAGCATTCTAAAAGTTAGAAAACTATAAATAATGAAAGAATTATCCCTTGAGGGGGAACTCTCTACAGGGATCTCTGACTCCATGTAGATGTTTGAAGCCCAAGGTAGAACAGCTGTAAGTAGGGACCAGGCTGCTAGCCAGGGCATGTCAACCAGAGTGAGTGTTGTCCTTTCCTGTTAAGATACTTCTGAAGAGTAGCCCTGTCCTCAAATGTATCAGCCACTCACCACAGTTTGTTGTCATTCATGAACTTGCTGAGGGTGCCTTCTGTCCCATTGTCCAGGTTGGTAATAAAAAGTTAAACTGTACTGGCCCCAGTAATGGTCCCTGAGGGATTGTAATCTGTTACTAGCAATCAGCCACCAGTCAGACTTTGCACCATTGGTCGCAACTCTGACCCTGATGGGTCCAGTCAGTTTTCCTCTCATCTTAGTGAACACTTACCCACTCTGTATCTCCCCAATTTGGCCACAAGGATATTATAGAAAACTCTTTCAAAGGCCTAGCTTGCAGCCATCCACTGCTCTTCCCTCATCCACAAGGTGAGTCATCTCATCATAGAAGTCAATCAAGTTGTTCCATTATGTTTTACACATGTTAAATTTCTCCTGGGTATTCCCAATCGCTTTGTTGTTCCTCGTGTGCTTTGAAATGGCTTCCAGGAGGTTTTGCTCTGTAATTCAAACTGTATTGATAAATATCTCAAAACAATTCCTGTGCTGGTACTTCATGTATCAAAATATGTAAATCTGAAAAAAGTAGCCAAAGCTACTCAAAGCTAAAGATTTAGCCCACTATTTTTTTTGAAAGAGATTGAAGAGAAAGAAAGAATAGCACAACTAGTCTGAAGTAACGTTAGTGAGCTCAGAGTATGCTTTCCTCCTCTACACAAATTAGTGCAAGTATTACTTGTGATTTATTATTTTTATTATGATCATTATTATTGTTATTAACAGAACTAATAAGAGATAAGACAGCTACTAAACTTGGCACTGTTTAAGGGATAGCTAAACAAAGTATCTAGTGACACACATTACCCCCAACAAATCTCAACTGTAGGCATTTCATAAGTAAAGGGAAACAATGGTGTAATCAAAAGCTTATATAAGATGACAGTAACTCCTGAAATTCAATAACTGTTTTTAAACAGAAGGAAGAATGGATTTCAAAGTTAAGGATTTCTCATTAGGAATGTTTTGCTAATAAACAGAAACAACTGCGATTTCTGATGACTGAAGTTATGGTCAGTATGAAATAGAAAATGTTGTGTGACTCTCCTCTGGTTAGAAGAAAAAGCTCTTTTCTTTTTCAGGTATATTTTCCTATGTCATTAAGACCTTTGCTTCAATCTTTATCATGCAGTCACCATGCATCTGTACAATGACATTAATCAGAGGTTCAGAGCAGGATAGACTAAAGTTGGCTGTATTTTGAGTAGAGTAATATCCTGGACAGAGGGTTTTTTGCACTTTAGATTTCTTACTGAGATCAGAAAATATGTTATCATATTGTATTTTCTTTTTGTATACACAATGAACTTTATTTCCCGAACTTTATTCATTTGAATCTTGGATTTGCTAAACTTCATGATGTGTCACAATGCCAGTCTTTTCTCGAAGTCAGGCAGTGGAAGAGGAGGCTGAGTTGTGTCAAGACTATTTCATGTTATCAAAGTTCTTATTTAAGTCTCTTAAGTGTAGATTTTCAGATGTCTTTCAGTAGATTGTTAAGTGATGTCTCATGTGAGTTACATGGCTTTTACTTTGTATTACCAAGAAGACAAAAGAGTATGCTACAATTATTTATGAGGTGCTTATTACCATGTGTTTTCACAAATAGATTAGATAAACCTAACAGCACTTGGGGCGGAAGAGGTAAGCGCTTAGCTGCTATGGAAGTTCATTCCATAGTTCTCAACCATTCGCTCACCAATAAATATCAATGAGGCTGGGATTTGAATCTTTGCTTAACAAACAGAAGATAGAATTAATCCATTACTTTGCATGCCTAGCCTCCTTAATTTAAAAGGTTTGAAATGACTGAGTAATGGGCTTTTTTATTATCTTTTATAAAAGATTCATACAACTTCCATGATTCAGTGATATCACTGAAATATTACTTTGTTAAATTTTAAAATTTAAGCTATGTTTTGACATTTAGAAGATGCTTAGGGCTATGAATAACTTGCTGCACTAAACAGAAAATATACTGTGCTATGCTTTGCTGTGCGCATATAAAACAGCTGTTTCACTGGGTTTCTTTTGTGCCAACTGCAATTCTGAAGCTTTATTTCCCCCATTCAATACCTGGAAGGGCTAGAAGACTTAACACACCCCACTAATCATGACTTAGACTAAGACTGATTTACTCATAAATATAAAATCTAAAAGTCTAAATCTTTTATTTAAGGATGTTGAGATTTCTGGCATTATAGGGGGTCTACTGCTTACATTGGGTTTTATTACCGTAATGAAGATAAAAGTTCTCAAGTATCTTTTGTGCAATTGTGATATAGATGTTAGTCAAGTATTTGAATATGTGATTAGTCAGTCTTTATAGCTTGTGTATAAACAGGAGCTACAAATCTGGAATTTGAGAAGAAGGTTATTACAGGAGAAATTAATTTTTTTATCTTTTATTCTTTTATTGAGGAAAAAAAAAATCTATAAGAAAGAACTGCCCTGTTCTATAGATGTTGTTGTCAGCAGAATAACCAAAGACCAAAATTTACAGTTCAATTTCTTTCAAAAGCAGGATTAGCCATCTTTGCAAGCCACATTTGAGCTTTTGATCATATGAAGAGCACCCTCTAATAACACAAAATTAGTTTTCTAATTATTGCTCAGTATTTATATGAGAAGTTGCCTACTGGTGAACAATTAAAAGGCAAGACAAGACAAAAGGGTTTTTTTAAATTAATCTATATATGAAAAGTCAAAACCACAGTACTACCACAGAGGTCTCTCTTCTGCATGGACTAATCCTCAACTACAACCTTGAGATATGTTTCTGAACTTACACAGAAGATGATGTTTCAGGATCTAGGGCAGTCCTTCGGCTGATTAGGCAATATCCTGTCTCTTGTGTGCTCCAGTCCAGGATCCTCACTATCCATTATCTATTCTGCAGGGAATCTAGGCTCCCGGTTTGATTTTGACACTGGCCTGGGTATCAAACTGTAAAAATGTACTTAGCCTTATATTCCTTTATGTGAATATTTGTTCTGTTCAACTACTGCAACTAGGAACTTCCTTTAAACTACATTTTAATATTTTCGTTCTTGCCTACTCTTTTTCCAAACCTGTGAACCTTGCCTCTTGCCTTCACAGTGGTTCTACATTAGATGGAGACATAGGCAAAACCCTTATGTAAGATGCTGTGTAGCCTGCTGGTTTATGAATTAGGAAGCTGTTGGTTAAACCTGGGGCCAAGAGGTTTAACTTAGCACTTATAGTTCCCTCTCTTTTTTATATAAAGGTTATATGGTGTTAGGAATCTTTCACGCTTTTTGCTGAGGTCAATGAAGCACAAACAACATATGGCTGGACAGACTAGCCAATGTTTATGAGTTTTCGTGGGACATAAGTTCTAGGACATCTGTTTCCTGGAGCCTCAATAATTATATCTATGCCAGCATATGTAGAATTATTTTTCCATTGCTAAATCTTGATGAACACTAAATGACCTGGCTGATATCAGTTTCAAACAGCAGAGTGAATAGAGTGCACACTCATGTATGTGTGGAGAACTGAACACCCTGCCAGTCTAGGTTATAAGAAATCAGAACCCATTCAGAAAGTAAGTACATTTACATCTGAATAGAGTTAGACATGAGATAAACAGGCAGCTCAGTAAATCCAGGGCATCTACAAACTGTGTTCAGTAGCACAGCTGAAGATGTCTAGGCATGTTTTTGTCTGAAAACTCTGGTAGCTTGGTCAATTCAGTCCTTACATAGGACAGTCAAGTAAGGGTTTTTTCCATTTACTAAGTTCTATTTTTTTGTATAAGTAGCATTTTAGTTCTCACAGGATCTGGAACCTGGCTCCCAGAGTTTTGCAGGTCTCCCCACCTCCTCTGTTAATCTTGTAATGGATTTTTTCATGCTACATGTAAGGCATCGACAAAATACTTAACCTAAAAGACACAAAAGTCTTCTGGATTTAACTAATATTATATGTGCCTGGCTTTCATATGAAAACCACACAACTTTTTTCCAACTAGATTTATGAATAAGGAAAATTAATTATTTCCTCACATCACCAAACAAAACAGTTTAGGCAAAGTCTTTTATTACCTCTACCAAAATGCTGAGGTTTTGCAAAATTTTACTATCCATTTAGATATTAAAGTCCCTACAATAAAAAGAAATAGAAACTAACAGAATTAGATAACTTATATGTCTATACCAATGTTATTTGATATAACAACAGAAATTAACAATCTTGAACCATCCCATCTCATTAAACAAACCAGTTCATTAAACATACCAGTGCTAGATTAGAATTTTACAAATTATATTTCTTCCACTTTTGTGAGAGTTACAGAAATGTAAAGGAGAGAGTTTAAAGAGACTATAGACACACTTGGGGAATGTCTCCAGGGAAAGCTATCCTAAGGAAAAAGGCTGCTTTATGCTTCAGTGAAGTCTATCCTGCATTATACAAGAACATTTCCTATTCTCTGGGGTCCTGTGTTGAGAATATTCTGGTGAAATTAATAAAACAAGTCCTAGTTTTGTGTACTGCTGAGGAAGAAAATATCATACACATTCCTGTAGCATCTGTTTTTATTTGTTAATTATTCCAAGAACATACTTCATGAATTATCTTGCTTGATGAAACCAAAGAAAACTATTCAAATCAGAAGAGAACTGTGTCCAAAAAAAAAAGTCCAGTTGCTGGTTGAGATCTGTATAACTATTTCCTAGGGATTTTTAATATGTACCTGGTCTAGTGGAAGGTGTCCCTGCCCATGGCAAGGGGATTGGAACTACATGATCTTTAAGGTCCCTTCCAACCCAAACCATTCTATGATTCTATGATATATGTACCTGTATGTGTACATATATCTATGTATATGTGAGTATGTATACATGTATATTATACATCTATACTATACATACATACACATACATTATAGTTGTGTATATATTTTATACATGTATATATAAAATATATAATATATATACAGACATATATATTATATTATACATATAGAATATGTGTTTACATGTATATGTGTGTGTATATATGTATAATATCCACATATATGTATAATATATATAAAATGAGAAAAGAATCCACTTAAGTCCCCCAAAATACAAAGGATGGTGAGATAATTTACATATTATCTAAATTTTCATCTTCATACATGGAGTGGCACTGATTTAATTCTATGGAATTAGCCCTCGCAGGAGCAGAGTCATATTATCTAATTTTAGCTACCTTAAAATGCAAGTATCTAGTGTCAGCTACTTGCTTAGGCTCCCTCTGTAAAAGCTGAGGAAACATTTGCATAGCTTATTTCATTCTGTTTGCCCTGACTATCTACCTGAGAATGGGATGACGTATCTTCCCTAAAGGAAGCTAAGAGCTTAGGTTAGAAAACCTGTAACTCTAAAGTGAAAAAAACCCAGAAAACATTGAAGCAGATCTTGGCCTTACTTCTATTTAGTTCACTTTACTCAGATTCTGATACATTTGTCAACAGCATACCACAATGGCATTGCTCAAAAGTATAATAAACAACATGATAAATAACATCTTTGGGTATAAAACAGAAGTGGCCTTACTTTACAAGTTAAAAAAAATTTTAGAGAAGAGATTGCTTCAATTACAAGTAGATTCTGTTTTGCATAATGAAGAGAAATAGTTACTTCAAGGGTACAATTAATATATCTATTTCAAATAGCAAGTTCAACAGATTTTCATGCTAAAAGTACTTACTTTTTCTATTTACTAAGTGCAGAGGGCAACTGTCTCATACTGGGTGTATGTATAAATGTACAGGTAGCCAGATGAATTCTGCTCCCTCAGTGTGTGCCATTTGTTAATCATGTACTATAATTTGATGAAATAAATGAAAAAAAATGTTAAACATATGTCTTTGCTTTACTTCATAATTCAGTATGTCACTAGATTATGAATAAAAATTTGGATGGCTAAAAGGAATGTGTTAAAAACATAACACAGTCAGTATGCTTAGTACATTTCTTTCCCAACACATATATAAAGTTATTCAGCAATTCTGAGAAGACCAGACCAAAGCTTGCTTAATTTTAGAGGGTATTACAAAGGCAGAAATGGTATTTGTTATATAACTACAGAGGCAGTAAAACATCCACAGTTCTAAATACTCATGTGTTATTAAAGGCAACTATTACTTAGCTTTTGTGAGCTGCTGACACCAGTATTATTTTTAAATGACCATTAACATTAGATACTTAAGATGTCAGTTCACAAATACTATTTTTGCTTTTATCCATAGTTTTCGGGCAAAAATCATTGTTGACTAATGACAGTGCTCCGACAGAATGAAAATAGCTGTTAAATAATCCATTTACTACCCAGTTAATTTAGCAGTTTTAGATTGCTCATTTAGATTGATAATAGCTGTTGCTACTAAAAATAGCAGATTTAAGTGCACTGCTCACACAAACTAGAAGACTCAGGATATTTACCTTTACAGACTATCTTTGTTCCTATATCCTGAAATTACTTCACAATATAAAGTCTTGGTGTTATGATGAGCTGGGAGGTGGTTTTAGTTTCCAGCCGCTTGCAGTAACAGGACATAGTATCTCACCTTCAAATGGAGATCTCGTCTTCATAGTACTGATATTTGTATGCCAAGTAGTACATTATACTTTTGGTAAAGTACAGAAGTTAGATACCAAACTAGACAGACTGTAGAAGAAGCTCTGTAGGTCAATGCACAGTAAGGTTTTGCAAAATGCTTGCACACTGCTTTCATTCCATAATCCATCATTACTTCTTTAGCCTCTACCAGTTTTAAATCAAGCCTAAGTACAGGGTCAAACATTCATAAAGCAAATAAGACTTTTACTTAAGCATTATTTAAGTAATGCTGAAGGAAAAATTATGAACTGCACAATGTGAGCAACAGCATCATAGAACTGTTACTTATGAAAACATTTATCAAAAACATAGTAACATGGTGGTAAAGTAGACCAAAATGAATTATATTTGATTTTCTTTAGAAAATAGAGATGTGTGAGAAAGAAAAAAAAAAAGGGGAAAAAGTAATGTTTAGAGAGTCATTTATAAAGTATTTGTGACTTCCATAGTGGAATCAGTGTTAATGAAAGGTGACATTTGCGCATGTTATTCTGTAGCTGTAAGGTTTATTGGCACCTGCTTAACAATTATAATGAATTTATCACTTTTACACTTTGGCAAAAATTAGGATGTAGAGAACGGATTATATATCCCAAAATATTTGTAGGGGACAAAGACATAGTAAACTTACTTCCCTTCAGAGAAAATACACTTTAAAAACTAAGGAAAAGGGAATTAAAAAAATTCTAACTATTATACTGCTAACCTTTGTGTGAATTCCCAAGTGCTTGCTTTAATGAAGTAATTTCTACATGCAGAGGTTGTCTGTGACTCCTATGCTGGGTATATTGATTTGCAATGATAAGATGGTAGAAGCAACAGATCATGACAACCCAAAATGTTACAAACCCTGGGTTCTGAAGTTCAAAGTCACAAAGAGGTTTGGGTTTTTTTTGGTTTTGAGGGGTTTTTTTGGAAACTGCTAACCGAGAAGGTTGCCCAGATGGATTCTGTTGGAATGGGAAGGTTAGCATTATGATAAAGAGGTAAAACATACAACGTTTTCTGTTTCGTTTTGTCTGTAAGGCCATTGTTGGAGCAACCTGAAAGACTCATACTGACTGCAGATAGCTGTAAATCAGACATAATTCCTATAGCATAATATTATAATGTCTTTATAATAACAGTTAACTTTCATTTTGCTAAGCTTAGATAAAGTGAACTCAAAAGATTGTTCTTTTTTCAATAAAAAAGCCCCATATTTTTAAAAATTCACTTTCATAGCAAATATGAAATACTTTTAGGAGTATTCAACTGCTAAGTAATCTCTAGTTAAAAGTCTTGGCTATTCTATTCATAAAGAGTGGAATAGCGTTTTTTTTTATTATTATTGTTAGTTATTCCTAGTTATGTTTAACGTATTTGACTGCTCACAGAAAAATGAAGTTATGTAAAGTATACAGTCAGTTTACAGGGCTATATACAAAAAGATTATTTAACAGGGTTGTAAACAGTAAAATGTAGGATTGTGCTCTAAAATTTTGATTTATTTGGGTAAAAGTCACAAAGAATCATGCATTGCCTAGGTTACCAAATTACCTAGGAAAGTCAAGGCAAGTCAGAGACTCAGAAAGTTAGCTAATTATGCTGTGGACTGAACGCCCGCACTGGGTTTCAGTTCAGACTACTGACATATATTACCACATTCGCTGCCTTTTTAGTCCTGGACTGTTAAAACTGACATATCACAGTTAAAAATCCACTCACAATGGAAAATACAGTCTGAGGGAGGAAGAACTATCTTTGTGATATATACAAGAAATGTGTCTCAGTAAAATTAAATTACTTCTTTTATAAGCCCAGAACTCCTTAATCTCAGTGCACAATTTTTATCTGATTTCTTAATCCTATGACTTCCAGAATAATCTAAAAACTTTTACCTAAATTAGTTATTAACATTAACTATAATAAGATAAGAAAGCAATGCCTCTTTTCTTCTCAAACTTTTTCCCAAAATTCTGGTTTTAGCTACTTATTCTATTTACAGATATATTAACTCCATATGGACAAAAGTGCAATTATGTTCTTTTATGTGAAAATTCACATGCAATAGACATTTACCTTTCCTGTGGATTATTTTCTATGAATTCTTCCTACAGTTCAGAAGAAATGTCCACTATCATTTTTTCAATGTATGTAATTGGAATAGTCAATTGATCTTGTCAGAAAGAGAAAGGACCAAAAATACTACTTAAGATCAGCAGAAGGGACAATCTTTGGCAGTTATTATCTTGTATTCCTGTTCACATGAATATCAGAAGAGTAATTCCAGTAGCATAGGAAAAAAAAAAAAAGTATCAGGTATGATCAAATGGGAAAAGCAGGAAATGTAGGAACAAGAATAGCATTATCCCTTGATGTACCTGAAGAGCAAGCTTGCACAACAAGGCAGAGGATAAATGCTCAGCACTGACTGCCACTTTACACTGTAAACGGGGACTACACTCTTCAGCCTCTGTCATTGTCAAATTATACTGTTCTACTTACATAAAAGCTGTTCATAGTTCTGGAAAGCTAAATTAGAAACAACTAAACTGGATTTTCCTTTTCACAAATAAACCACAAACTTACTGATATAGGGCAGTGAATGAGTTGAATGTAATTATCTATCTGTAAAAGTTTTCAGAAATAAGGTTCAGTGTGAAAACTCTTTCTGAGAGACATGATTTTTTGTGTATTGATACATGACTGCTGATAAAACCCGCAGTTTAATATTATATTAATGTTAGATTTAATGAATTCAAGCATTACAACTATTTATTATTATTTAGAATATCCAGAGTCTGCTAGGAAGGTGATATCATTAATATTAGTTCAAGATTTACTTTCTATTCTCATGTGTAGGAAAGAGTAAATACCTCAAAGAAAAAGAGACATGCTATTTTGTGACCTGTGTTTAAGGTTGTGTCATAATCTTCTAAGAAAAGTTGAGAGACTTTTATTTATACATTGCTGTTTCTCTGATGAGAAAGTCTCTTGCCAAAAGCTAAAAACTTTGACTACTTAACTAGATATCTACCCATCCCAGCTGGAGAAAAGGCTCTGTTTGGACAGTTGTTCAATATCCATAGGAGTATCCAATATGCATGGACAGATCAGCCCTATTGAACATGCTGTAGATATCCATAATAAGTCTGACGTGCTTACAGTATGGGATAATTTGTTCATATTCATTTGCCATCTGTGTTGCACATGTACAGTTACTCTGTGTGCCCAAACTGAACTGGACTCAGTGAATATGTCTACATTAGCAAGTAATACAGATAAATAGGACTGGGCTTGCACAGTGAAACAGCTGGTACTGAGGATGTGATGTCCACACAGTAAGTATTTCAAAGCAACTTTACTTTGAACTGAACATCCATTAGCTGTTCAGGCACCAAGGCAAACACCTGGAGTGTGTCTTCTCAGTAAGTTTGATCCAAAGTGAGTGCTGAGTACAACACAGTGATCTGCTCCAAAACTCACTTCTAAATCAAACTGAAATTACTGCATAGATGCCCCTACTTCCCTCAGTCTGAAAAAGATGATTGGAATGCAGTGAGTAATACCTAAAGATTAAGGAGAAAAGAATGTATGTTTGCTTTCTTCTGATTTTGCCTTTTATGGAAATGTATCAGTCAACTAAATCTTCCATTGGCAGCAAACCTGGATTATGGATTAGCTCTGTAATAGAGGCAGGCACTGGAGCTGAGTTTCTATAGTACCACCTTCTAAGGGGAAGGAACAACTGGATAAATGTAGCTGTACTGCTTCACAAACCACATCAGGCATCAGCTTTTAAAAGATCTGCTGCAATTAGGATTATTTGAAACAACATGTTTCACATCCAAATAATAAGGATGAATAGTACATTCTGTGAATAGCCATTTTTATAAGTAAACTTTATAACACTAACTCAAACTTGATAAAACAGAAAAATATTCCAGCCTCTGTACAGACAGAATAAACAGCTTAATTACTGAAATGAAGCTGAATGTGAAGTATACTATAAAAAAAAAATTTCCTTTTCAAAAGGAGCTCTCACTTTTAGCATCTATGAAAGATAGGCTAACACTTTGAATTTATTTTTCATAACCTAAAAAAACCTATTTATTTCTAGAAAAGTGGAAAACTTTAATGTTTACAATTAAAAAAAAAAATCTTCAGCCTACAGAAGCATATTAGTGTAGATAAACTTCTTTTAACGTGTTGCTATGCATCCCATAGGTGAAAGACATCATAATACATTAGAGTGACTTGCAATAGAAACAAGACTTTAGAAATGTTATGTATGGCTATGCTGTACTATGCTTGTACAGAAGTTCGATATACTCACTGAAAATTTTTCTTTATTGTGCTGATCAATATTGTCCACCCACTTCACAGCACTTGCCTGCCTCCCCTCAATTGTTATTTGTTCCCTTAAACTCCCATATCTCTAAGAAATTGGAGATCTTTTTGGTTTGTGCTTCTTTAGCATATAAATGTCCTTGTCTATAATTAGAATAACCATACCTTCATACTAAAGGAAGTATATTTTTTACAACATAAAAATGATACTAAATCAATAAAATTGTGATTACGGTAACAATCATTTTGCTTACAGGCTTCTTCTATTACTTTTGCATATTTTCAGTATTTTATAAATAAGGAATTGCTAATTTTCTGTATTTCAGGACCAAACATGAAATTCTTTTGTGTCGTGCAGCTAGTCCTCTCTATACAATCTTCAAATTCTAGCCTGAATGCCAGCTGGTTTTAATATTACCTCAAAATAAAAAAGAAAGTATTCTTTTGCTGAGTTATCAGAAGTCCTCTGCTCAGCTAGAGATTCTGAATTCACAGAATCACTGAATGGTTGAGATTGGAAGGGATCTCCAACCTCCCCTAATCAATCAAGACCACCTGTAGCTGCTTGCCCAGGACCATGTCCAGACAGCTTTTGAATATCTCCAAGGAGAGAGACTTCACAACCTCTCTGAGTATCCCATGCCAGTGCTCAGTCACCCTCACAGTAAAAAAACATTTCCAGATTTATAAAATTTTCTGGTTTTTTTTTCCTGAAAAAAAAAAATCCTGAATTGTATCATTCAATTCAAAGGTTCCCCTATGCTGTACTGACATTGCCACTGAAGTATCTCAAGATAAAACGTGACAGGTAGAGTGAAATTTGTAACCTGGTGTAATGGTTTTGTGTGGCAAGGTTTTGGTAGTGGGGGAGTTACAGGGGTGGCTTCTGTAAGAAGCTGCTGGAAGCTTCCCCTGTGTTTGAGAGAGCCCATACCAGCTGGCTCTAAGATGGACCTGCCGTGGGCCAAGGCCAAGCCAATCAGTGATAGTGGTAACGCCTCTGTGATAACATTTTTAAGAAGGAAAAAGAGTTGGGACGGGGGAAAACAGCCGCCGGAGACAGGAGTGAGAACATGTAAGAGAAACAACCCTGCGGACACCAAGGTCAGTGAAGAAGGAGAGGAGGAGATGCTCCAGATGCCAGAGCAGAGATTCCCCTGCAGCCTGTGGTGAAGACCATGGTGAGACAGGCTGTCCCCCTGCAGCCCAGGGAGGTCCACAGTGGAGCAGATCTCCACCTGCAGCCCGGGGAGGACCCCACACCGGAGCAGGTGGGTTCCCGAAGGAGGCTGTGACCCTGTGGGAAGCCCGCGCTGGAGCAGGCTCCTGGCAGGACCTGTAGAACTGTGGAGAGAGGAGCCCACAGAGCAGGTTTTCTGGCAGGACTTGTGACCCCATGGGGGACCCACGCTGGAGCAGTCTGTGCCTGAAGGACTGCACACGATGGAAGGACCCACACTGGAGCAGTTCGTGAAGAACTGCAGCCCATGGGAAGGGCCCACGTTGGAGAAGTTCATGGAGGACTGTCTCCCATGGGAGGGACCCCATGCTGGAGCAGGGGAAGAGTGTGATGAGCCCTCCCCCTGATGAGGGTGAAGTGGCAGAAAATAACGTGTGATGACCGTAAACCCCCATCCCTGTCCCCCTGTGCCGCTGGGGGGGCTTGATAGAGAAATCCGGGAGTGAAGTTGTGCCTGGGAAGAAGGGAGGGGTGGAGGGAAGGTGTTCTGAGATTTGGTTTTATTTCTCATTACCTTACTCTGGTTGATTTGTAATAAATTGAGTTAATTTTCCCCAAGCTGAGTCTGTTTTGCCCGTGATGGTAATTGGTGAATGATCTCTCCTGTCCTTATCTCAACCTGCAAGCTTTTTTTTATATTTTTCTCTCTCCTGTCCAGCTGAGGATGGGGGAGTGATAGAACGGCTTTGGTGAGCACCTGGCGTCCAGCCAGGGTCAACCCATCACACCTGGTTAAGTCAACAGGAGTTTCTCCATTGTTTTCAACAAAGGTGAGAAATTGTTTTGATGGTCTGTGATTTCTCAGAAAAGCTTGCAGTAAAAATCTGTTTCCTGACGTTCAGAGGGAACCTCCTGTGTTTCACTTTGTGCCCACTGCCTCTGGTCCTGTCACTGGGCACCACTGAGCAGAGCCTGGCTCCCTCCTCTTTGCACCCTCCATTCAGGTATTTATATACATTGATAAAATCTCCCCTGAGCCTTCTCTTCTCTAGGCTAAACAGTCCCAGCTCTCTCAGCCTTTCCTCACAGGAGAGATGCTCCAGACCCTTAGTCACCTTAGTGGCCCTTTTTTGGATTCTCTCTAATATGTCTCCCTCATACTGGGGAACCCAGAACTGGACCCAGTACCCCAGGTGTGGCCTCACCAGTGCTGAGCAGAGGGGAAGGATCACCTCCCTCCACCTGCTGGCAACACTCCTCCTTATGGAGCCCCAGATACCATTAGCCTTCTTTGCAGCAAGGGAACATTCTTTACCAAAAACCCTCATGGTGGAGGTGGGGGGGGGAGTTGTCATACTGAGTGTGTTTCTTGGCTCTGAAATCAGAAGGAACTGTAGCAGCTCCTTACTGTCAGCAGTATGACATCAGATGCTTCTCGTTCACTGACAAAAGGTGGTGGTGTGTAGGGTGGTAAACTTTCTTCCGACAACTTTTATATCTGCATGAGACATAGGCTACCACAAAATTTATATCAGTTCTAACTTGCCACAGATCAAAGCATCCCATCCTCACAGCAGCTGCAGAGATGTGGTAGTTTTTAATAGATCCAAAGCCTAGTACAGATGCAAAATACTGCTCTAATTGACAGAATGCATCCACAAGTAAGGAGCACAGGCCTTTTTTTTGCCTGGGGTAAGAGGGCAGCTTTAATTTGGCTAATTAGACTGGAATCTTGACATGATAAGCAAGTCTTTGTCTTAATTTTGCTGCTATTGTTGCTGCTCCATTGCATTGTTTTGCTTAGTTATTCTAACTTGCTAGAAGCCATGCCCGGAGTAAGGATGGCAGCATCTGCTGGGCATAAAGATGAGACTTAAGCAATATTTACGCAAACATGTTGATCTGCAGGTTTGCTGAGAGCATCTCTGCAAAACTATTGTCCTCATTCTTAGTGTGATACAGTTCACTTCAACTGCGTCAGCAAGTAGCTCACACAGGCACCATACTCCTCAAACAGCCCAAGACTTTCAGGACTGAGCAAACCTTTCAGCTGCTTGCTGGATGGTCATGCTGCCTGGGTACGTGTCTCTGCTTTCTGCTTGCCCTTCTCTTTCAGCTTCCCACTAAAGCTCAGCACGTGTTCCCAGCCCTGTCAAGACAATATAGAACTGACAGTGGGAAGAAAGGTAGGTAAAAAAAGTCACGCTCAACTTCTAGTCTATATCCCTCTTCTCTGTTTTCTGTCCACTTCTTGCTGCTGGACAGTCTACTAAATTCATGGTCCTCTACACGTCAGAGAGTAGCTGCTGAGGCAAGCAGAAAACCAGACAAGACGGGCAAGCAGTAAGGCATGGAGCCACTTGTTGTTGGAATCAGATAGTACATTGACTCCCTGAGGAAAATGCCTATGACAGCTGAACAATCTGCTGGCACCTCTAATCTAGCACATGCCACTGCTCCAAAGCCTGGAAAGTGTCGCACTCTTTCTCTCACTTTGCCACGCTTATGGTATTCCCATCGACCATCATCCTTGTATCTTACAGAACTGCCTCTATTGCCTACACCTGACATTGCCATGGTGTCATTTGCAAACTAAGTTGGCAGAAATGAATAGAAAATGCATTTTGTCCCTTAAAAGAAGTTTTTTATATTCTGAAAACTCTCTGTACCAAAATGGAATCACAAAAAATAGTGACTAAAAATATTAATATTTCAATAATTTAAAAACATTCATTCTGAAATTATTTTTATGTCACAGAAATGTATTGAGATAAGTATATCTGGCAAGTTTTTAACAAATCAAGAATTAATGATTAAAAAGTTAAAACCAACAGCTGGCTTCTTTGAACATTTCTGCATTCCTAAGTAACTAGCTCCACAGGGAGTTAATATTTTCCATATGTCCACTGGAAATATTTTTACCACTTCGGCTATTATAATTTGCACTTGAAAATTACTTAATTTCAAACTATGAGAGAAGATATTTATAATATATGTATGAGACAAGATCCAGGGATTAAAATTTCCTAAATGCTTCAGCTATCCTGAAATAATTTTTTGTAATATACATATATATTTAAGAAGGAGGAGAAGGCTAATGTAAATATCTTAAATGCCACAAGAATTTATAATACTTTTGAGAACATTATGTCATGGCCTCTCTCATCAGTAATAACAGAGATTGCTCAGCAGTTTCTGCAGCTAACCAGTAATGGAGGATCACTCCGTCCTAATAGGATAACATTAGACTGCAGGAGCCTAAAGCATTTCAACAAACATATAAAAGAGTATCATTAAAATTAGCTAATTTGAGGGCATGTAGTGTAGCAGTCAAGCAAAGCAACATATGATATTAGAAAGAAGGAAATTATGTTGCTAATGATTCAACCAAATTCGTATTAAAAAAAAAGAGGACAAAAGAAAGCCCTTGCCATGTCTGGGTGTGTAAACAGATGTAAGAATTGTTTTGTAAACTAATAAAATAAGATCAAATACTTCATCAAATATGCTGTTCAGGTCTTCCATCTCCAAGTGCTGTGTTCAACTTGCCAGGGTTTAACGATTTCCTTAGAGATCATAGCATTCTAGTTTTACTGGACATTAGATTGAAAGTTGTACATGGAAGAATAGCAATCTCAACAGGTCCTTCTAACTACTACCATTAATACACAAATCTATCTGAATATCAAGAAATGTAATAAAGAGTTATAGAGACTGGCCATTTCATATATATATAAGCGGGTGATACTTTTAACAATAATAATAAATTGACCTTGACAGAAAATAAATTTAGAAGGTAAAAGAAAAATCACATGAATCAAAAGCTCTGATTTTTATTATCCCCATTTAAAAAGTCTTTAAATAATCAAAAGAAATAAGGAAAATAAGGGAAACTCCTTTAATCACAGAAATTGTTAACTGAGTGACACACTCATGAACTTGGAGATGGAAAACCTGAACAGCATATTTGATCAAGAATTTGATCTTATTTTATTAGTTTACAGAACAATGCTTACATTCTGTGCAAGAGAATGGGAAAGTGAGGGCATGTGCTTCTTTAAGTTGCTTGGTTAAAGACTATTCAGTGTAAGAGAAATAAGCAACAAAGAATGTGCTAATTAAACATACAGATACACAAACCCAAGAAGAATTGGTAACAGTGATAATAATGAAGATCAGAACTCTTCAGCCACTGATGGATGGGCCATAAAGGAACTACTCAGGCATAGCCTTGAAGATGGTCACCCTGAACATTGTAACTGGCATGGGGAAATAAAATAGCGAGAGTATTAGGGGTTACTTGAGTGGGGTCTGTGGGAATGTGTGAAGCTTACTATGGGATGCTTAGGGTAAAGGCCAAAGATGGGAAAAAGGGGGCATCACCTGAGATCAGGGAGGAACAAGTGTGGGAAGACAGAGACAAGAGGGGATAAAAGGGGCCAGTTGCATGTAAGCAGGGCCAGTCAGTACACTTGCCTGACTCAGCCCTGCACCTGATCACCATGGTCTAAACTATCTTTTTGCTATATAAATACTTTTTTCTTAACTATTGGGTTTTTTTCTGTGTAATTTCACTCTCTGCCCCCCTGAAAATGGGAAAGCAGCAGCTGCATCTCTCAGCCTGGGCAGAGACCCCAGGTCCCGAGGTACCAGTCTGGGCTCCAGCAGTCAGGGAGGAGGGAGTCTTGGGTTGGAGCTGCTGGAGGAGGCAGCCACTCCTAACATGCCTTAATAGTCTGAATCCCCAAATTCTCTAATATGGAAGTGTTTTATTCTGAAGCCTGAATACTGTTCTGGCAGAGTTGCATTTTTAACACAATATGTTATTTTTAGAGATTTCAAGTAGGAACATTTCATTTTTTCTTCTCAACCCTTTATAAATATAGGGGGAAAATCACTCTATGACAATGATTTATAAAGAAGAAAATGAAAAGTCAGCAAAGTGTAAGTGACTATTTCTGTATCTATTTTATTTATATAGGATGAGAAAAACAAATGAAAGCTTGCCTCAAAACTCAAAGTTAATGAAAGTTAGCTACACTGGATTGAGATGAGGTGCATTACACCGCACTCTTTTATTTCAGAGTGGAAGAAAAAAAAATCTTATCATCACCTATTAAATCCAGTGAAAATCTTAATATGTTTATATTTAAATAAAAGACACAACTTCAAGTATCATAGCATCATGTACACACACAGAAACATTAAGACAATAACAAAACATAACTGGTGTGTTACATACAGAATAGCAAACATGCCTTCATCTCATAAAACGGTAGCTCTTAGAATTAATTCCACGTTCTGCTAATTTTGGATATTCCTTGTCAATTTTTTCCAGCCCCCACCCCCCCATCCCCACCCTCCTGTGCCATCAAAGGCCTTGTTTTCCCTGGAAAAACACGACTTTCATGAGTTTTGCCAGCAGCAAGGATTATTTTCCCACAACTCTCATGGTAAATTAGAAATGGGTGAGCCTCTAAAGGCTTGGAAGTACAGATGAGATAAGCAATTTATCTGAAACTTTTCCTAGTGGCCTAGGGCTTTCAGTGGGAGTTTATCATTTAACATTGCACCATGTTTGGAGACTTAACACTATATTGTGCCACTTAGGAAGAATCAAAGGAAAGCTAGTTCCAGAAGTGATATTGTCTTGGGGAAGACTGGAAGCATTAAGAGCTGAACTGTGTCATCACAGGATAGAAAATAATTTGTTGACTATCTTTTGTTTAAATACATCTGCTCCCCACTTGGGGATCATCCAGCTTTATTACCTACCAAATGGGGGAGTTGCATCTTTCCATGTATGTCTCTACTTCAAATGCTTTAGCAAAGAACTTGAAGACACCAGGAGCAGGTTCTAGTCCCTATTACATTGTGCAGCTTTATTCTACTCATTATTTCCTTTTGCATCTGTGTAAGATAAATGGTCTACCCTAATTTTATTCCAGTTGTGCAACATGAAATCATTTTAGAAAAAGGAAAGTTGTCTGTCTGATGTTCTAGCCTGGGCACTTGGTGAGTAATCTCAGCTCTAACATTCCTTGATTCTGGATCCTTAAATCTTTTATTTCTCCTTCCTCCATTCTGTGCCATTATCTTTCTCTGCTGACTACAGACAGAGCCTCATTCAACTGTTATGTGGCCACAGTTCAGTACTAGACAAATTGTAGTAAAAGCTATTACATTTACTACAGTCCTTGTACCAATTAGCTTTTTTGTACCTCCATGGCTACTGAAAAATACCACTCATTCAATACCTAGCGTTCTTAATCCTAGACCTCTAAAGTCTTTTCTTTTGTCTTTGTTTGTTCCTTTTTATTTAATTTCTCTCAGTCTTTTAACAGTGCTCCCTGAAATAATAGTGTATCTTAATTTGGATGTCAGATGTGGTTATTATTTTGCTGCTGTATTTCAGAATCTTTTTTTTTTTTAAATCAGAAACAAGACTGACTCAAGAAGAAAGTATTTTTGTAGTAACTGGGGCAATGAAAACAGTCTTAAGGTATCACATTAATAACAACAGTGCAACTGATTGCAAAGAATACTCCAGGATGAGCGTGGGTTTTTTTGATAGATTTGCTGAAAATAAGCACAGATCATACTTACAGAATCTCCATTAGTGGTTGTCTCAGTTTAGATATTAGCTCAGTATTGCTAAGATAGATACTGAATAGTAAGCAAAACTATCTATTCTAGAAATAGATTCAGAGACTATAGGTTTACTAATTTACATTGTTTCCTCAGTTTACATTGTTTCCTCAGTGCCACTTTGCAATTACAGAATGCATCAGGCTGTGATTTTTTCTCTCTACCTATATGTACAATTCATCTCACTAAGGTAGCAGCCTGCCAAACTGCCAGTGTCTATGTAAATTTCCAGGGCTTTCACTGTCCAGAAAGCAAAATGAGATCTTGCATTTTAACTGATTAAATTGTACTCCATACTCCCAACAAGTGAATATAAGCAGAATTTGTATTTCTATTACTCTGTCCACTGATGCAGCCCTACGAAAGCTATCAATTACTAGCAGCTGAATCAGACTAATGATTCTCAGAAACATGGATTCATCACTGGTGCCTGGCATCTTGGGATCAACTTCAATCTTTTATATGGATTTGCTTCTCAGGAAACAACTGCCTGTGACTGTTGAAAGCAGTCTCTCTTTCCTGAAGGTAAACTTAGAAACTAGAGGTGAAGGGGAGATATAACGTAATTAGTAACTAATGAAAATCTTACTCAATATGTTTAAGAAATAAATTCTTGAAGACTTGATCATCAGTTGTAAAATAAACATATTGATGGGTAAAAAGAATATTCAATAGATAAAAAATACAAAGAAACAATAGACTGACAAGGGCAATCAGTGCTGAGTGCACAGTTCTGCACAAAAAAGACTTGAGCCTGCAAATCATGTAATTTTAGTTGCTATCTTCTTTTCTCCTTTTTTCCCAATGCATGAAAACTACTTAGGGCAGAGACTGTGTGTTCTTATGGGGACAGTTCTGGGCACAATAAGGCTTAATAAAGGCACTGTTGGATTAACAGAATCTTCTAGAAGTGACTTTTACATTTAACAGTTAAGATTAATTTGAAAAGAGGAAACAGTTACATGTTCAGCTGATTACATGAAAAGGTTTTCTGTGTAATTTAGATAAATGTTTTCCTGGCAATGAAACTGAATATAAAAGTATTAATTATTCACAATGTAATCATTAAGAAATTGGGTAAATGTAATCACATTGCACAGCCAAATGAAATTAACAGATGTCACCAAGAGGAATAGGATAATAATAATATATTATTAAATAGGGGAAAAAAAAGACAAAAATGTGCATAAAGATCTAGTAATACCACTATTTTTAAGATGAATGCTATCTTAAAGAGGACTGAAGGGAATAGGATATTATTATTCTTGTGCCTGTGCATGTATTACATTACTAAATTTTCTGAACAGGAAGTAGAAGATATTTTAAAAGTATGTCTGGTTTCTACACCCTACTATGTTTTTCCTCTCACAAATAAGAGGATGTATGTGAATAAAATGATCTGAATAATCTGGTAGATAGTTAGACTTCACAAAAGAGATCTGCGACCAACTACCCTTAGGGATCTTTGTAAAATGATATTGCACCTACAAACAGGGCTTTCTGTCTTAGAACTTGCCCGCCTTGAAAGTCATATGGATTTAAGGTTCTCGTTTCCCCTGAGCACCAAGTCACAATTTGCTAGACCCACACCAAAAATATGCAGTGCTAAAGGTGCTTATTAATGGGTATGGTGCGTTGATTACTAGGGAAGTATGACTATTTTGACAGTGCAGCCTGAATAATTCAGTTATGCTTTTACTATGAATCAACCTTTGGAGAAGTCCACATCTCTCTTCACTGATTACAGAGGAAGACTAAGATCCTAATCCGTGCGCTTAAATTAGTTGCCTAAAATTAAGCACTATAAATATCCACCCAGATGAAAACAGCTGCTTAGAACCTGAGATACATGCAGTACAGTTACAAACTTTTTTTTTCCTTTTAAATGTTCATATTTGTGCAAACAAGCATATCATACGTAGATGCAAAACAAAAATGCTTTCCAAATTATTCACGTAAACCCAAATACAACAAAAATTTAAATTGTACAGATATTCTTTTGCAGAATTGCATGCATGCTTTTGACTTGAAAAGCATACCGTTCTAAAGTTCTTCAAATATTAATTCTAACTTAGCGTATGACTTTATAGTACTTTATATAGGCTTTGCTTACTGAAGAAAAATGGAAACATAGAGTTCAAGGAGCTCTCTGCAGCTTCTGCTTTTCAGCCTTTCTGTCTGCAAAGCAAGGAAAGAATAATCCTATCTTATGCCAGGTCCAGAGATAAAAAAACAGACCCACTGTTTCACTAAATTCCATTTAAATACATATAAAACCAATGAAGAATATATGATATGCTAAGTAAAGATTAGGAAATAACTGATTTTAAAATTAATTTTCAATTGTATGAACAAATATAAAAGCTCTAATTGAAAGAAAAGTCAGCATCATTTTCAGTGAACTGAAAAATCAGAAAAATGCTTTCAGAGCAGAATGTTTTATTCTGACAAAATTGTTTGTTTTGTTTGGAACATGTAAATTCTTTTCAACATTTCAGAAATGGAAAAATTCAAAAGGAAAAGTGAATTTAAATAAAAAATGAGACAAAAATCAGAACTTGCCAAATTTGAAAGAAGGAATTACAATTTCATTATAGAAAGTCACTTACAGAAAAAAAAATAACGTACTAAATGTTTTGATGGTTTTCCAAATTTGGTTATATAATGGAAAAACACAGTGTGTACACGGTATCTGTACCATTCTTTTTAAGGGGAAGGTAAACACGGCCATAATGTGAAGAGAAAAATCTTCATGCTCTCTAATTTGTTTAGTTACCTAGTCGAAGACATCAGACAAAAGGATATTTTACGTAACAATTGTTATTCAATATGCTGATTATTCCCTTCCTTCATGTATTTATGAAGTCCTATTGCTAACCAACATGAAATTAGATGAAATTGTTGCACTGTTTTTGTAGCTGCAAAAGTAAAAACTGCTTAAGTGTTCTGCTGGATATTTATCTATATTTATTGAAATATATGTGTGTGTGTGTGTGTATACCTACATATAGATATATATGCACTATATATAACATATATTATTGACTGTATCTTATGAATAATAGTGATAAGGTAATCTTGGATCAACTTGTCTAGGAATATAAGTCATTCTGCATCATCTGTTATGGGTCACTATTATGAAAACAGACTATACTTAACCTCAGTGTTATAGAATCAGGTGCATGGTGAAATTCTATGCTCATGTTTCACAGGGGGTCAAACTAGATCCTAAGCATGTTCTCTTGCCATAAGAGCTCTGATTCATTGGGCTGCCTATAATCAAGGAACAAGTGAAGGCAAGGTTAATGAGGACTGTATGAAACATAGTTCTCAAAAATTCCAGGCCCTGTGAAGAAATCTAAGAACCCTGACATTCTGGGTAGTTGGACACATCAGTATATATTAAAGATTATATGAAATTTGAATCAATTGGCCTATTTTACACAGTGACATTAAACTAGATAACATTTTCTTTACAATTATGACTTCTGCCTGTTGATTATAGAAGGAGTTCAGCAAACTCATTTCAGAAGTCAAGAATTTCCATGTAAAGGAACCAAAAGTTATCCTGAAACACACCTCACCTCAATATTGACAGTTTTGTATTTAAAATCCATCTTGAAAATGCTCTTTCTCCTTGCAGTTCAGACACGTGATAACTACTTTGCTTAAACAAGACCTGGAAAAGTAAATTAGCAATTCTTGATTCAGATGAGGCTTTTAAACACATGCTTTAAATTCTGCCTTAAGTAAATATTTTATTTATGTCAACATAGTGATTTAACTTTAATTTCTTAAACTGTATGGTATCACTATTTTTGCTATAATTCCTACATTTCCTTCAACACAACCAATGCTGGCTTTAATAAAATGATTACTTTTAAAATGTGGTAGTTTCATAATACTAGGTATACTTCACAAATATAAACTACTGGGTGTCAGAGTCCAATACTCTGTTTCTTTTAGACTTTCCACATGAGGAAGATTTACTGTTTTAATACTAAATTTACTTATTTGAAGATAATTGACATTACATGGGATTTTGATGTAGAAAAGTGATACAGCAGTATATTGAATTCACAACACAAGCACAATATAGCAATTGCAATATATAGTTGGATCACAATACAAACATGATTCCCATTACCAGTCTTTACATGCTCACCGCCATGACACTGGGCATCCCCAGTCACTGGGAAGGAGTGCATGGGTTGAAGCCAACTCAAGCCCTTTGCTCTCTTCAAAGTTCATTCTGTTGGCTGCTTGGTTTTTATACTCTATGTTGGCCTGATCCACATATACACTTCCACCATGTTGATCTGGCTGGCTTAGGAAGGTAATACTTTTCATTGATTGTTTTAGGAAGACCATTTCCATAACTAGTTGACCCATTCAACTGATACAGCTCATTATTTATGACAAAGTCCACCTTCCAGGTCTCTTGATGTTGAGAGAAGTTCAGCTTCCTTTATGATAGCTGTGGTCACTTTCTACATTCTTTTCTGAGCTTCATGAGCATATCATCCTTGCCTATCTTCTCTGAGCCTTCTTCCATTGTTGGGGTTTGCTGATCACTCACAAAAGGATAGAGATTGCATCTCATGGCACATGTGTTAGTATTCTTTCTACTTAATTATCAGAAGCTCTGAAAATCCATGACTTGCAATTTCTAATAAAATATACCAGAATTATCTTTCTCCTGGATCCAATACTTTTTTTGATAAGAAAAAAGGAAATACACCTAAATTAACCACGTTAAATGTCAGGCATAAATAAATGAGTAGCATTATATCAGTTTTACAACAAAGCAAATTATAATCAATTCCTTCCTTTATGTCACATTATTTACAAACACAAGATATCCTCATTGAACTGATCCATATGGTCTTCTCTTCTTTCAAATCTAGTCAGGACATAATCCTTCCATAACATTGCATACAAGATTAGACTGAGATGGCATGAGTATATTTTCCGTGTACTGTTTGACTCTTATTTCATCTGAACCCCACTCTACATATGTTGACTGTTGTGGGAACAGAAGAAGACAGATTAATTAACATACGTTCCCAGCACTGTTCTGACAATTTGGAGTCTTGGCTCCCCTGCCACATACATTTCTTATTCTCTTCAGGTTTTGATAGCCAAGTTACTAATCCAAACAGGAAAAAGAGGAACAAGTTTTCAAAAGCATTCTGGGCACAAAACCGTAGAAACATACTATGGAAAACAGTATGCCTGCTTAGCAGGATGATTACTACAGTTTTAACAGTCCCCTCTTGTGCAGCTGGTATGCATATATGCAGCTATTTAATTTCACCAGTTAAACAGTTTCCAAATTATTTATGTATTCAGTGTATGTATTGATTCACTTGACTAGGTTGGTTCCAAAGAAGCCATTACTGTCAATCAAATAAATGATATGCATTTTCAAAATATTTATGTTTAGCGAATTACATAGTTAATCGGGAAAATAAAAACCATATTTAAAATTACATAGCTTTTTGAAACACTGTCTATCACTTCCTTACCATGCATGGCCACATAGATACATTTTGGCATTATCAGTATTTGTTTCAATTAAATCTAACATTATGGTATATCTAGAATAATCTGGAGAACTTGTTGGATTTATACAGGAATTATGCTACTGTAGCTGAGGACTAAAATTCACATTCTGATGCTTACTGGATAAAGGTTTAAGGAATAGACAGCATATAAACTCCAGAGAGCCTTCAAAGTTCATTTGCCTGGACATTGCATTACTGACCATGTAAAGGGAGCTAAATAATCTTTGTAAGGTCCAGAAGGCACAAAACTGCTCAGAAAGGGAGTTTATTTATCACCTTCAGCTGGAGGGCACTCAAACACTTGAATTGCCAAGAAATAATCATCAGCTATTCTGGACTTCAGCTGCTCTCCACTCTCCATTGCCAGTGCACAGAAAAGGATTCAATAATAATTACGGGGAGGCAATGAGAAAGTGACTCTGTAGCATACTATTTGGGATACTTAGATAAGAGTGGTGAAATAGGATTCTGATCCTTGTTGCTAGGGCTGCTTCTTTAATATGCTTAATTAGTTATGTAAAATACATGAGCACTACTGGGGGCAGGGAGCATAGCCCATGCAAGCATACTGATCAGTAATTTGTGTAAGTATATACTCTTGAGAGCGCTACTGGGCTACAGAAGCATTCTTCATTTTCACTTCTTCTCTAAACCAGTAAGCCTTGAGGTCTCCCATGCTCCATGGAGAAGATCTGGCACAAGGGGAGGAAAAAGCTGCCTGATAAACAAGAAAACTTTAAGGATATCTTACTTGAGGGCCTAACTGAAGTAAGGTCATCTGGTATAGCTCAGCAAGCCCAGGCAGCTGGACCCCTTTCTCTCCCAACAACCTCCCATGCTCAGGTGACTGCTGCTACCCAGTGGGAGCTGCCACTGGCATTTCTATACAGGATCAGCTACTACAGCCAAACAAACAAATTCCACTGGAAATACATGATTCCAAGAAGACTGAGTAAATTCTCGATTTTCTGCATTTGTGTTTATAGTAAAGAGGATTTAAAAACATTTTTCATCTGTTTCACTATTGCCCTAAAATATTTTGAGGTGAACGAATCACTAGCTTTTTACTGATTGATATCTCATTCAATGTGGATACAGTTTTTTATTGTTTAAAAATCCATGTAACTAAATTTGACTATTTTTAAAAAGAAATTAAACAAATTGGGTTTTTTTCTGAATTTGTTTTATTATGTTTTTTTTTCAGAACTTATAATTTTCCAGAATGCAATCACCACCCCCCTCAAATTCTACTCAATAAAATAACTGTTAAAAATACCTTTGACATAATTGCCAGAAATAAAACATGCAACATATACACATGCAAAACTGCATCTATCTACCTGTTCATCAGGATGCCAACTAATTGCAAACTATAACTTTAAGAGGAATAAAATAAACAACAGAGTTACAGTTCTATTAACCCACAATTGCAATAAAAGAATACACAGTACTATGATTTAATGTTCTTTGCAAGTTATTATGTTAGTGAAAATACCAGTTGTACTTATGTTTTTTTACTGCCTTTACTGTTTTTTTCTGTTGTATTAATATGCAGATATTCAGCCTCTGAGAGCCACTATAACCTAGGAGTAGCTGTAACTCTTTCCCTTGTTTTTCTTCTACAGAATAAAGCAGAAATTCCAAGAGAGTTTTCAGAGTATGCATACATATGTAAACTGTAAATATTTTTATTTTATCCCTTCTAAATTAAACGCTTGAACCATAGTTTGACTTTCCTTGATCAAATCTCTCCTCATTCTACAAAAAAAAAAAGTAGTTATAAAAATAAATGCTAGACCAACCTTGGGTTTACAAATTGTAACACCTTTTGCTGTGATTGCTATTTAGAGTGATATGTTGTCACTTCAAATTACTTTGCATTGGCAGCTGTGGTTTTTTTAGAATTACAAGTTAATTTGGCCAACATCCAGAATAAATAAAGTGATGCAAAAATGTCTCTGCATTTATTCTGCTTGAATGATTGGAAGTTTTTTTAGCTTTAATGCTCCAGAATAATTTTATGTAACAGCAGGAGGTATGTAGACTTCAAACTAAACTGCTCGATTGATGTAACTTTTAAGAAACCTACATAAAAGAGACAGTTTGTTTTAATTACTGAGGAGAATGAATGAGTTCATGAGATCAGTGCAAACCCTATAAAGAGACTTACTTAAAGCTAGAGGCTAGACAATTATTAACAGAATATCTATTTAAGGTTTTGGTTTGGTTTTGGTTTTCAGTTTGTCAAGAACTATAAGATTCAGATCATATCTGGAGCATCAGATGTTCTTTCTCTTACTCCTTCCATTCCAGTAAGTGTATCTTACATTAAAGATTGAATTGGATAATTTGTCTTTCTGTTTTGGAAATAAATAAATAAATAAATAAATCAGGAATTCTTCTGTAGAGACTTTAAATCTCATCTTTGGATTCCCCATAATTTCTAAGATGCCATTGTTTAGATTCTTACATAAAGAATACTAAAACAATCATACATTTCTTTCAGCACCGGTTTGGTTCATAAACATTCAAATACATGTCAGTAGTACATAGTAATTGAAATAACAACCCTATTTATTTGGAAAATGTACACTTCTTTCTAGGACTTTATAAAGGAGATAGAACAGAAATAAATTTATCATCTGTATTTTCTATTTCTCTTTGGTTTGAGAATGTTTACTCTGTGTAGTAATAATTATACAGGTGATCCAGAAAGTACAGTGAATTAACTGAAAAAAATTACCTCACCATAACATCACTTAATTTACTAATGCCTGGGCTTCTGAACAGACTGAATGAACCCAGAAGTATGTTCATAGGTTCATTTTTCAATGCTTAAGAAGTTTTAAGCGCTTCAGAAATGGTTTTACAAAATCAAGTATACTAACTAATAAATGGTTCTGAAAAACAGGAGCAAAAAAAGTGTTTGAAATTGTATATTCTCCGATTGAACTGCACATTGTTTGATGATGGATACTGATATCCCACTGTGTAACTGCTGTGCCTTAGAGAAGTAGTCTGCTTATGTAGAAAACAGAGTGTAGGACTTTTCAAGAAGAACCCTATGGTTACCTTAATCTGCCATGTGAATGACATCAGTTTAAGAGTAGGTGGAGATGGTTGGAGATTATATGGGATGTCTGTATGGATTTGGCAATTTCTGTCAACTCTGGTCCATTTTGCAAGTCACTAGGTACACAAGCCCATGCTGAAGAAAAGCACAGTTCTTGCCATCTCCCAAGACGGCAAGAACTTCACCTAAGCAAAGGCTTGCATTTATTTTTATCCCCTTCTATTATTCTTGACAATATTGGTAATAACAATGAAGAAGAATAAGTATGTTAAATTTCTTCTCATAAGCTTGCTTATCAAGCTTTCAGGGCACCTGTTAGCATATAGGTCTCTACCCTGATGTTATTTAAGAACTGTTTTCTCTCTGAAATGATCCTTGCCTTCAATACAGCAAGACAGCTACAGTACTCCATGCAAGTGTGGGAACTGAGGAAGAAGTAAGAAAGTAGATGAAGGGGAATGTTTGTAAGGAATTTGAAATGGTTCTGTCAGAAGAACTACCAGTGAAATTTCAAGTTTTTTACTGCATGGTACATGTGTGATGCTTGACTTTTCCTAAGTGCTTTGCAAATGTTAACTAATGACCCAATACCGAAGTTGAAAGTTTGTTAATCTATGTCATCTATCATCTTGATCAAAAAATAAGTATTATTAAGCTTGAAGCATTCACAGTTAACCAGAAAAAGTACTGAGGAAACCTCTGTGTTTAACCTTTTGATATAATAAATGGATTTTGTCAGTAGCTTAAATCAAACATCAATTTCCAGTAGTTTATCTTTAAATGTTGGATGTATTTTAATACTTGCAAAAATGAGTAATAGGAAAATCTCTATGGCAGTTTTCATCAAAGTATCCAGAAGGTTCTGAGGCAAAACTTATCTTTACAGATAGCAAGTTTTATTCTTTGAAACTGGCAGGAATCAGAAATGTTTTATTATGAATACCTGTATAAGCCAATTACCATAAATAGTATTTTCACTGTTACTATTATACTTTAGTACACTTCTCTGACACTTGGTTACACAATGCTCCAATTAGATCATTTTACATATAGAAATGAAGACATATCTTACCAGTATTTACACTTAAAAACTCTACTGGACCTAACGGAAATTATTCTGATATTCTGTTGAAACTATTTTGGTCTAATATTAGAAGACAGACAAGTCTGTGGATAAAGACAGTATCTTTTACTGGACCAACAATTATAACTGGGAAGAATTTGCCAATGTTTTGGTATGCAATTCTTTATTTTAGTCTAAATGCAAATTGAGAATAATTTATCAGTTTAGTTTAATATGCATAAATTGGGCCGTCTTTGAAAGAAGTGATAGTTGGCATCTGTGAGGAAGGAGGTATTTTAATTGGAAGCAAGGGGGAAGAAAGAGAAAGAAAATTGTGGTGCAGGAAGAGAGAGAGGAGGGGAGAGCGAGGGGAGAGCGAGGGGAGAACGAGGGGAGAGCGAGGGGAGAGCGAGGGGAGAGCGAGGGGAGAGCGAGGGGATATACAAACTAAGAGGAAGATTTGTGTCTTGAAGCTTTTGAAACACAGAAGGAAAAAACTGGGGGTAAAAAGAGAAAGAATAAAATACCATATATAGCAGGGGCTCTGTAAGTTTGGGGTTTTAGTATTCAACAGTGCTTTAAATTTTAGTTTCCAGTCTCATCTTTAGAAGATGAGCTGTCAGTCAGCAAAATGAACCTATTTCTAACTAAGTTCTTTGTTTTCACTAGGATTTTAGAGTGTGTTAGTTATCACACATTAACCCGGTTGATCAGAAAACACCTTTTTTTCATCAGGAAGATATGCTAGCATGTGGCCACCATTCATTTTATAACTACAGAAGTATACATCACACAATGGAGTGATGTATGTTGCTCTTGGCAGTAAGGCTTCATCTCAACTTAATATGAATGATTTTGCCCTGGATAGTGACTACAATTACTATAGCAACTATCAATAAAAAAAATTGTATATGAAATTATAACATTTTCATGCTCTGGAAGGCAACTGTTTTAATATGTATTTGCTTCACTGAGGATAAAGTAATAAAAAGTATTTTAAAATATTCATTCTATAAGTTCATAGGTATGTCTCTGGATATTCATTGGGAAGAACTATGTAAAAAAAAACAACAAAAAACAAACAAAACCCCCACCATTACCAACATGTTATTCAGAGGAAATTTTAATTTAAGAGCATGTGTACCAGCCACAACAGGTACCTGAAATCTATATTGATGAGTTCTGGGCTGCTATTGCTGTTTCACCATTCTGTTAGCTCTGAGTTTTAGTGTGTGTGTATTCATGTAAAGTATAATAATAAGAAAACATTTCTCTATAAATTCGACTTCTGTGTCCTATCATTCCTTAGAAAATAATGAAGCTGGAGATGGATTCCAGATTTTTATCTCAATGCTGTCATTTCTGTTATACATTTTGTGTGATTTACCTGTCCCAAGGGAGTTAGTTTTCCTCTCATGTCTTCTGCCTCCAGCTGGGGAGAGTCAGAGAGAAACAGTAGAGATCAGTATTTGAAAGTCATCCATCAACTGCACAAAAGACTGGAACAAAAACCAGAAATATTTTCTGAAGGCTAGTTATCCATGGAGAAATGAAGACTCTATTAAACTTCTCAGTCTCTCAATATCCTGATGTTCCCTGACAAACCTAAACTACAGGTCAAATTCATGTCATTCATCACACAGTGTAAATCTGATGGCTTAGTAAACCCTTTTCAAGGTTGTGTTTGGCTTATTGTTAGCCTAAACCAACAGCTTTCCCCTTCTCAAACCAAATTCTACATTTAGATTCCAACTTTCTTTTTTTCTAAGCTTTCAGCTTTTAATGCATAACATTGGTTTACAAAAGCATATGACAGAAAACCAACTGTGTAGCCATTATTTCCTCTTTTTATAAGAGCTTAGATTCTGTCTCCATGAGTCTGCTGGAAGAACTGCATTGTAATTCATTCCAGTAACAAACAGTTCAGGTAAAACAGATTCAAACCCACAAGGTGTCTCTACAAACTTTTTAAGGGAAGAAGAAAGCAAATACACAAATTGATATTCAGAGAATACTTTCCTCAAGGCAAACACATTAATCTTCTCTTTCATTGGACAAGTTTTTAGCTTACAAGTTAATGAAAGAACTATTTTCAATTTGGTATGACTTTCCTTGATTGAAATGATATTTATGCAATGACGCTCAGGTCAGTGTCCTTCAGACTAGTAATCTAAGTGTTCATACACCTCAGAGAATGACACTTGGCCAGTCTTCATGCATTTTACCAACACAACTGAAGTCAGATGTGAACTATTTCTCTATAAAAATGCAAACAGAGAAAGAACTTTACATACCTAAATACATATCTGCGCCCTTCCATTTTTTTTCCAAATGTTGACTTTGCAGTATTGCTCTGAAAAAGCCATGAGGCGGAAGCTCATTCTGAGTCCTGACATGGAAAGCAGAATAGCAAATAGCATTTGCTGTTAGAATACGTACAGAAGCAGTGTTTCTTTTGGAAGCAGTTATACTAAGCAATAAACAATGTTAAATCTATGGTAATTTAATAGGTAAACAAATACCAAAAGAAACACCCCCCCCACCACGTCTAGTTGTTAATTTTGCAATTTTCTTAGTTTTTCACCTGCCATGGCAGCTGGAGCAGTGTAGTGTGGTCCACAAACCATTAAAGTAAATAGACAACTATCTGCTGAAGGTAGGTAACATTTTTAAGAACTTGAAGAAACAGAATAATCATGGTGACAATACCAAGGAAAGGAAAATTATTTGCGTCTCCTTAAGTTGCTTGTTACTATAACATTTCCTGTGATTTATGGAATATTTCAGGGTGACAGGAGTGATACTTAGGATTAGATGATGTACAGCTGCTCCAGGCAACCTATATGTTTTAAGATATTTAAAAAACATTTTTAGTGTATTAAAATTTCTCCTTGAGTTACTATTCATACTGTGTAGTCACTCTTCATTGTCAGTAGCCTGAAACATCACAGTCTTATACAAGCTTTTACCTCTTTCTGAAATATTTTACATCTTCAATCTACCCACTTTCCTGTAAACACAAAGCTAGTAAATTCTGATACAGCTTCAGGGGTTACACTATGAAAGGCAAAAAGAAAGGGAAGAACATATGAGAGGTTTGCTAGAAAGGGCAGATGCAGAAAAGACTCAGATTGTTCTTAAGTCCTAGTTAAAGCCAAAAGGAGCTTAGTGTTTGTGAGGGACTGAAAGAGTTAATGTCTCCAACATTGTGGCGGGGCAAGTTCTGCCTAACAACGCACCTGCATAACCGCGGTGAGGGCAGGTGAAGAAGGCGGAGGCCGCGCCGATTCCCGGTTCCGAGGTGCTGAGCGGGGCAGCTCGCCCCGTACGGGCAAAGACCAAACGACGGCCAAGTCTGCAGGGAGGGAGGAGGTACTCCCCAAGCCCACCGACCCGTTTCCCGAAGGTTCTGAAAGCCCGTGACACCTCATTAGCCTAATGAGCTCGAGTGCCCGCCCGAAGGAGGGGCCGGGAGGGGATAAAAGGGCGCGAACTGAAGCCCCGCGTGCCCGTGCCCTGTGGAGCGGGACCCCTGGGCTGAGGGGAGCCGCGCTGGAGCCAGGGCCGGTGAGCGCTTTCTCTTTTCCCGTAACCCCCACACCTCACCCCTTCCGACACCAACCGCCGACCGGGTCTGGGCCTGGGAGCGGCTCCAGCCGCCGGCGGGCTCCTCTGGGGGCGGGAGTCTGGGAAGCGAGGGGGTCCGCTCTGCCCCTCCTGGCCCGACGGGAGGGCTCGCCTCATTCTCCGCCCTGAGCTGATCCCCGGATAAGCGAGGCCTGGAGCGTGTGTTTGTGGAGGGAGGGTGGCCGCGGGTTACACGGGCTCCTGAGGGGGGTTGGCGCCAGTTCCCGCTGTGAGCCAGTAAGAGTTGAGTTTTGTGAGTTAAAGGATCCCTGGTGCGGTTTCACCTTAATCCTGACCTGGGAATGGGTGAATCTGAGTCATTGTCCTGAGAATCCCAGCTCATCTCAGTCCCTTCTAACTTAGATTTTGTCATCCAGAGCCCTCCAAGAGTTCGAGTAATTTCTACACTCTCTAGCCCTCTGGGAAGTCAACTTTCATATATATCTTTGTATTTAGCAGAAGTATTCTGTATGTGAGAAACTTTACTCATAAACACATACCCATAAGCCCTTAGCAGATAGATATTTTTCACTTACTTAGAGTGTATTTACAAGCACAAGGTACTTGTGTCCACCTTTTATATAACTGTTCACTGGTTAAACAGTCGTTAATTAGAATTTCCTATGTGTTTAATGGAAGATGAAAAAGCCTAATTTAAGCTGGTAGGGTGACTTTATGGAAGTACCTAAAATTCTTCAGAAAGTCAAAGGTCTGAGGAAGAGAGGGACCCAGAACTGACCTCATCAATTCTGTTCTCCTGCCTATCTTTCTTTCCCACCCACAACCAATTTTCTGATTTCAGTGAGGTAGTGTTCAGCTGGGTATCTATTTGATTGTTTAATAAAATATTGATAATATAAAGTGGAATCTATATATGTCCTCATTGTCAAAGCACTTTACCATAAATGTTGCTAATTTTCTTCAGAATAAGCTCAAATACCATGTTTAAAATGACACATTTTGAGTTGCTATATCTTTAAATAAGTATGGATACAGTTATGGAGACCAGATTTATTGCTGTGTGCTTCGTTAATCTATAAAATAATACCTGTGTAGAAAAGGATACCTTTTAATTTTTTCTTTAATGCCAAATTGAGATATTCTGAATAGCATTTGTTCTGCATAGAAGGCCGTACCTTTTATTGTAATACATTTAGTTGATTCCCACTCAACATATTCAGGGTGCTGTGACTCATTTATTATGTAGAGTCATGTGCAAAGAACTAATTCTGATAGGTTTTCTATTTGTTTTTTTTGGTTTTTTTTGTTTGTTTCCTTATCTGTTACGTGCTTTGCATAACAATTCAGTCATGAATGGTCACCACTGAGAAGGCAAAACCTTCTTTGCACTGTTCGCTTCTCATTACACTATGTATTATTCCCAAGCTCATAATATGGAAATTTATCAGAACCCTTCTACTACTAGTTATAAAAGGCTTCTAAAACAAATGGTGCTTGCCTCCATCCTGTTTCATAAATACATTTTGCCTGGCTATTTTTTTGTTAAATACTGTTCTTTGACTTGTAATTCCATATAAAGTAGAAAAATGCTTAATGATTTTGCTTATGAAATATAGGATAATTGTATTTACTGTTTAATTGAATCATATCTGTAAAAATGGACTTTGAATGCTAAAACAATGCTTGGTTTACTTCATAAAAAGATGTAGAAATACTAAAAAGTTTTATGCTATGAAAAATATCCAGCAATTTTTATGTTAAAGTTTGAACAAAGAGAAACAGACTTGTATCAAAGGAGAGAGGAGGAATTGTGGTAGTCCCACAGCTGGTAGAAATCAGCTAATTATTGAAATCACATAGTTTAGAGGTTGACTTGAGAAGATGTTGAGAAACCCACTTGCTTGTGTTCTCAGTTCTGGAGCAGCATATAAGGAAATAGATAATCCTTGATTCTGTGAATTTCATAAAATAGAGTCCTCCTTGTATAAATCAGTTATTTTATTATTATTGTAGCAGGTAGAGGAATTAATAAAACAGGAACCTATCAGAGCCACCACTGTGACCACACTGTGGGAACTCTTGGTACAAAGAAAACACTAGTGACTTACAAAGACATTATGCATATCACTATTATTACCATTCTTGCAGGGCAGTGCCAGAATCACAGAAGCCAGAAACTACTTTCCAAACTTTTTGGTGCTGTTGCGCCAACAAGAGGACCCATTTAGCCATAGGAATGTGACTGCGTAATAAGAGTTTAATTTCTGTTTGAATGTATGCAATAGCTGTATCCAACACTTCCATTAATAGCCACACATTGCAGCTAATTTCCTGTTTTAAGGAATCATCATGAACAGATACAAATAATTCTGCAGATGAAAACTACAATTCTGTTTCATTCTGGTGCAAAAGGAAGATTGCTTCAGGAGCCAAATGTAGGTCTTGCATTCCCACAAATGAACTGTGAAAGATGTTAGCTCTAGTAGTATTGAGAGTGATTCCTAAGCTGCTTAAGATATGTTAATACTTATCATTCAGGTGTAAAGCCCATCATCTTTTCACTCCATTCCTTCTTACTATAGTGCTTATGATCACAGTCTTTAAAAAGGGGACCCAGCAGCTATTTCTTCTTTGTCCCTGCCACAGTAACCAGATGCTTGGGAACTTTATGCTCCTTCATACTTTAGCAATCCTTATTCTCCCAGCCATTGCAAATTTCCTCAGGTTAGCAAGGCCTAGGAATCTCATTGTATATTGTAATTGTTCACTATGGATTTCCAGGTTTTACAGAAGAAACGTGTGAAGAATCGTGCTGGGCATTTACTGCCTGCTTTTTAAGTGCGTCCTCCATTTCACAGCAGCGATCATGTCTTTACAAAACTCAGTACTTGTAATTCCAGAAACATTTAAGACCATTCCTCTCCAGGACAGGGTGACATGTTTAGCAGTTACATAGAAAGATAAGGAGAATGGCTGCAAGCCTGAAAAGTCACAGCTTTTGACCAAGTCTCTACAAACAACAATAGTTCATACTCATATAAATAATTTCTACCCAGGAAAGTCAGACAAGTTTGGAATGATCACTACAGATTTAAGCATTTTTAGGAACAACTAAAAGTTCCTGCTCTATTTCTTAAGTCTAGAATATACAGTCTTCATAATTTCTTCCTAGTATTCAATCTTGTAAAAATTTCTGGAATACTTGCCAAGTTAAACTCTTAACAGGAATTCTGTTTTCTCCAAAACATAAAAATTAATTTATAGATGTGTTCTAACAGCTTACATTTTTGAACAGTTAACTAATGAGTATGCCAATTTACACTGAAAAAATACAGTAACAAATTAAAAAGAAAGGTTTCAGTTTCTGCTTTAATTCTAGAAATATATCTTTGAAGAAAATGTAAATTTTTTTGGAAAACAATTTATTTTGAAATTTTAAATTGAGAAAGGATATGGAAAATAGAGAATAGAAAAAAGAGAGACTAGAAAAAAAAAAACCTCCTCTTGCCTTTTTCCAATAAGGATGACACTTCATAGATGAAGCTGAGTGGTTCTGGTTTTTTCTCCAATGTTGTGGTTTAACCCCAGCCAGCAACTAAGTATCACACAGCCGCTTGCTCACTCCTCCCTGTTCCCAGTAAGATGGTGAAAATTGGAAAAAACAGTAAAACTCTTGGGTTGAGATAAGAACAATTGATAACTAAAATAAAACGAAATATAATAATATAAAATATAATAATAGTAAAGAAAAGGAATATAACAAAAAGAGAGAGAAATAAAACCCAAGAAAAGACAAGTGATGCACAATGCAGTTGCTGACTACCTGCTGACTGATGCTTGAGCAGCTATCGGCCCCTCCTGGCCAACTCCCCCCAGTTTATATACTGAGCATGACGTTCTATGGTATGGAATATCCCTTTGACTAGTTTGGGTCAGCTGTCCTGGCCATGCTCCCTCCTAGCTTCTTGTACACCTGCTTGCTGGCAGAGCATGGGAAACTGAAAAATCCTTAACTTAGGATAAGTGCTACTTACACTGATGCTTTAGTTGTTGCTATTATTGACATTATTCTCACACTAAATCCAAAACACAGCACTGTACCAGGTACTAAGAAGAAAATTAACTCTGTCCCGGCTGAAACCAGGAAATCCAACTTCTTATTTCTGTTCCTGTCAGTTGCCTGCTCTTCTTAATTTTACACATAGCAAGATTTCTGAAGGAAACACAAGAGGAACTAGAAATGAAGGTGCATGAGATTTATACTCAAATATGGCAACTGATCTGAGTGACTTTATTCACATATGTTTGTGTAATACTGGTTTACTCTCAGTGTTTGTCTATACCTTCAGTGTTTCATAAGCTTTTATAAACAGTCTCTATATGCATCATCACACATGACTTCTAAAAAATACATAGTATTTTTATAGTTATACATTTGTCATTCTGCTGATATCTGTAATAGTTCATATTGATATAAAACTATAAAAAAGACAATTTGCTTGTTCCGTTATGATGCAAAGAGTCATCACAATAGGAAAGATAATGACATGTGCTAGCTAACAGTGATAATCACAGAAAATCTGCTTAGATTCATGGGGTGCAAATAATATGTAGCTGTCAGGTTCCAAATGCTCATTTCCTGCAAATCTTTCTTATTTTTGAAACATCAGGCAAGTGTCCCCTTTACTTTCACACATATTTAATTTAGAAAAATTTAGGAATGCCAGAGTACCTGCTGCATGGAGGTTTGTGCATCAGCTGTGTTTCATTAATGTGATAGCAAATCCTGAGATCATAAAGAAAAGTCCTGTGGAAAGAGATGGAAAAGTAGGATTTTTCCAACTGTTCTGCCTGAATAGTAAGATCCTGTGGCTTCTACCTGGAAAGATTTATATCTTTTTTGCTTAATTTTTTTTCCTGTTTATTTGGGAAACTGAAAAATCCTTAACTTAGGATAAGTGCTACTTAACAACAACTAAAACATCAGTGTATTATCAACATTATTCTCACACTAAATCCAAAACACAGCACTGTACCAGCTACTAAGATGAAAATTATCTTTAGCCTATCCAGGCTGAAACCAGGAAATCCAACAGTTCCCTTTCTGTTCTAGAAACATCTCTCCTCCTAGGGACACGTGATTGAATGGAGCTATCTTGCCTGAAAGCAGTAGAGACAGTAACCAGTTTGAATTTTGACGTTTAGGGGTTGATAGAAGAGAAAATAACATAGGTATAAAATTTGGATAATGATGAAATAGTATGACTGAAGCCAATTACTCAGAAGAGAACCTTTGTACTAGCAATGGAAAGAGCTTTACTTTAAGCCACAGAAAATAAATATGCTTTATAGATGATAACACCATCTCATGTAGACAAAGTACTTTCAATTTTAGAATGTTTTAGCTATAAGGCAACGTTTTATTTTTTTTAAACTACATGAACAAGGCTGTTATTAAAAGGAACTGAAATGACGGGGAGTGGGAGAGGAAGCAGAAGGGAATCACTTTGCTACTAAAAATAGTGTTTTGGGAAGACGTACTCTGTTTTAGAGTAGGTAATATTTCTAATGTAACATTTTTAATTTTCATAAAGCTCCATTATAATGTTGAGTTTAGTTCTGGCTCTTGCAAAGAATAATGTTCTTTTGTTGAATGCTTTTATTGGTTGTCTGAATTTCTCCCCAGTGACCTATTTGGGAGTAGCCCCATTAACTTGAATTAGGTGCTTACTAAGGCAGAGTTTGATAATTGGTCTCTTCTTTTTAAGGCAACAAATAGTTTGTCATTTAAAAAAAAACAACAAAACCAAACAACAGCTATTAGGAAGGATAGCAAGTTAATGCATTTTTTTCTTAGTAAATGTCATACAGGTACTAAATAAGCAATATTTTCATTTTGATGAGAGAGTGAGTTGGAAGTAAGGAATACTTGTCTGAAGCTTCAGCTTGGAAAATCAACATTGACAAGGGAATAGTAGGATAGGAGAGGAAATCCTTCAGTGATAGCAGATGAACGCTGGAAAAGATTGAGAAGGGCAGGTATACAACCAGAGTCAGTGAAAGATTCAAAGCTGGTTTACACCACTGTGAGAGCCCTGGTTTAAAATAATAAAATATTTTCTCCTTTAATGCAGAGGCATTGGCTAAAGGCCCAGAATAAACCTATCACATCCAAAAGACTCTTTTACGAAAAGGCCATTACACTCGGAACTATAATATACTTTTTTCTGCTACCCAAGGGAAAGACAAACCTGGATAGCCAGTAAGCATTTTGGACATGAACTGGCAATGTGCACTTGCAGCCCAGAAAACCAATCATACCTTGGGCTGCATAAAAAGAAGTGTGGCCAGCAGGTCAAGGGAGGTGATCCTCTGCCTCTGCTCTGCTTTTGTGATACCTCACCTGGAGTACTGTCTCCAGCTCTGGGGCCCCCAGCAAAAGAAAGACCTGGACCTGTTGGAGCAGGTCCAGAGGACGGTCACAAAAATGATCAAAGGGATGGAACACCTCTCCTATGAGGAAAGGCTGAGAAAATTGGAGTTGTTCAGCCTGGGGAAGGGAAGGGTCTGGACAGACCTTACTGTGATCTTTCTATACTTAAATGAGGCTTATAAGACAGATGGAAGGGACTTTTTACCAAGGCCTGTAGTGACAAGACAAGGGGTAATGGTTTTAAACCAAAAGAGGGTAGATTGAGACTGGGCATAAGGAAGAAATTTTTTACAATGAGGGTGGTTAAACACTGGAACAGGTTGCCCAGAGAAATTGTGGTTGCCCTATCATTGGATATGTTCAAGGTCAGGTTGGACAGGACTTTGAGCAACCTGATCTAGTGAAAGATGTCCCTGCCTATGGCAGGGCAGTTGGACTGGATGAACTTTAAAGTTCAAACTACTGAACTTTAAAAACTATTCTATGAGCTAACCCCCGACTGGTACAGAAGCAGAAGTCCTATTTGGAATTTGCTATGATTATTAGCTGCTTAAAGGAAGATAACTAAAAGCACAAAAACATGCCTACAGCTTATTAATATTGTTTGAAAGCATGCATTTCTACCATGCATTTCCAAAAGCATGAAGACCTGATGACAAAAAATTTAATCATTTAATCTGACCTCCTGTATGAAATAACCTCTAGAATTTCATTCAGTTACCTCATACTAACAGGTAATTTAATTTAGCTAATCTGTCTCTTCAGGCCAGAAGTCACAAGATGGAGACTCTCAGTGTCATAGGATTTGAACGCAAATATAGAGAGGTGAATTACAGAAGGTCTGGAGCATTGCATGTCACAATTTACATATTCCAGGAGGTGTGATATTGATGTAGTTGAGCAGCTGTGTTAGCCCTTTCCCGGCTGTTTTGTGTAGCAGCATCACTGGCTAAAGTCTTTCTTTGCACCATTTATCACTGTGCTTTAGTTGAACCTTATTTTCTATTTGCATTTGTCTGTCTTGGCCATTGTTATGCCTTTTTTGCTGTACTGTAAATATAATTATAAACAGATATGTTTACAAAACATAATTAGGTCACTTCTTTATCTCCTTTAATAATCTTAAAATCCTGCAGGCTTTTAATGTGGGTTTTGTGTTTTTTCCGCCACCTCTGTCCTTTCAAAGTGAGCCTGTAAGATCTCTAGAATATTTGCCAATCGCTGTCACACGCGAATTGAAATCACCCTGACTGTTCTACTTCATTGAACTCTATGCTTCCACCACACTTCTTTATTTGCCATATAGGCATGGAGTATGTCTCTTCTAGGACGTCAACATTCTTTTTAATGTGACCATTGGGCCAGAGGTGCTGGGTTCAGAAAGGAGTCCTGTGCTGAGCCACACTGATGAAATCTCAACCATGGGAAGTAAAAGCTTTCCTTCAGTTTTAACACCCCCTTTCTTGTTTAAATCAGGTCTTACATTGGTGAAAGATATGGAATAAAGTCGATATTCCAGTCCCAGTTCTCTCACTGACTGTTAGTAATCTGCTCTACAGAAGTATCTTACAGCCTTGAAAATATTGATCTTAGAAGTTATTTCAAGCTGAGACTGAGAAGGGTTTAGTCTCTCTGCACATATCACCTCATGGACTGCCCTGACAATGGTACCAGACTGTCAGTGTCAAATACTCTAATCAGCTTCATTTAGGTATTCCACATGAGGAAGGTTTCATGTTTTAATATCAGATTTACTTATTTGAAGATATTTGATGTTACACAGGACTTTGATTTAGCAGAATGCAATGTACTGATTGATACCACAACACAAGCACAATACAGCAGTTGAAATATATAGCTGGATCACAATACAAACATGATTCCCATTACTGGTCTCTGTATGCTCACTGCCACAATGCTGGGCATCCTTAATTGCCAGGAAGGATTACATGGGTTGAAGTCAGCTCAAGCCCACTGCTCTCTTCAAGGTTCATTTTGCTGGTTGCTCGGTTTTTGAGCCACATATACACTTCCCCCATGCTGGTCTGGCTAAATCAGGAAGACATTCACACTTTTTGATTAACTCAGGGAAGACCCTTTACACAACCAGCTGATTCACTCAACTGATACAGCCATGTATCTAACACAAGGGCCACACTTCTGGTCCCCTTTATGTTCAGGTAAGTTCAGCTTTCTTTACAACACCTGTAACACCAGGTCCCTCCCTGTATTCTTCCCTGAGCTTCATGAGCACATCACCTGTGCCCATCTCCTCTGTGCCTCCTTCCACTTAGGAGCTTATTGATCAGTCACACAGATGCATCCCACTTTCAGCAACCAGAGTTTTCTCTGGTCCATAGAGAAACTGCACTGTCACATTAAGCATGCTGTTGTCAAAGGGAGCAGGAAACAAGGATAAATCAGAGATAAAAACTTGCTGACTGAAGCCATTTACCATTAGCTCACCTTTGTCGTATGACTTGACACAGGACAGATACTTTTGCCCACACAGTCACCTCAAGTGATGAATGCATATGACTCGGGAGCCATAGTACAGCAAATCTACTCTGTGGGATTGTAAAATGGCTGTAAAATACATGCCATTTTTTTAACAGTTTAACAGAGATAATGTGGCCTCCAGCATAAATTTGAGCAGCCTGTTGAGCTGCTCTAGCTTATGTCTACTTAACACAGTGGCCTCTGAAGGTCTCTTGAGACCCAGAGTTGATGACTTTGTTACTCCTCTTACCCTCAGCCACAGATAAGAGCTATAGGATGATGAAGTGCACCATAGCTGTGTGCACATCAGATGCTGCTTTGCTTACCACAACCTAACCAGAAACATCAGTACTTATATAGTATGTTGAGAGGGTGCTTTCTGCTTGTTTACTTGCTTATATAGGTCAAATCACAATCTTGGCCTTTTTCATTTATTGGGGGTTTTGTTTGTTTGTTTGTTTAATAATTGGAGTCAAAATGGCACTGTGTTCAAAATAGTTAAAGCTGAGTCTAAAAACTGAGTCCCATTCACTGAGGCAGTGAGGATCAGTAACTTTTATAAACAAATTGAATTTGACCCCAAAGGAGGTAATCCCCTGGATACAAGATCTGGATTATTTGGGGGAAATTACTTCCTTTCCAAAATAGTGTCTCAAAAGACTACTGAGAGCCCCTGAGAAAACCAGAAAAGTATTAAGTCATCCACTCTTTCAGCAAAAGAAGATTTGCATTGGGTAAGACTGTCCAAACTTTTGCCTGTCTGTGGGGAATAATGCATGGTACACTTTAACTTGCCTTGATATGTCTATATTCAGAAACCATGCAGAGCAAGCCTTACTAAAGAGAATGTGCCAAAGGTCGTTAACAAATCACTTTTAAAGTTATTGCTATTTCTGAACAAAGCAAAGAACATGTTGTACCTATTTTTTAACCATTCGTCTCAGATAAAACTGAGAAAGGAATGAAAAGCTGAAACACAGTAAACCCAACAAGAATAGGAGAAGCATACTTCTTTACTAGATTCTGATGTTTTATATTTTTCTTCTACACTTTCAGGAAGAGTGTGGGGTTTTTCACATCCAAATAAAGTAAGCTGAAATTATTTTTCTTCAGATTTGGGAATTACTTCCTCTACTGCTGCAGAAATACCAGTAACAAACATGAAACCAAAACACCCCTCACCACTGGCATTCTGATACATGTCTTTGGTCAGATACCAGAGATACTGACCTTCACAGACAGTTTGGGCTTTTTTTAAGAAAGTAACTTATTATTGAAGCTTTTTTCAAAGTGCAGAAAGTCTCAAATTCATGTATCCTGTTTCTTAGGAAGGTGTCTGTTTACCAGTTCTTCAGTCATATTCTTAAGTGACAGTGGCTTGAACTCTGTGGGTTGAGGGGTTTTGTTTTGTTTCGTTTTGTTTTCACAATAGCTATACTCAGAAGATACCTTCTTGATGTAGCTGGTCTTGAAAAGACTGTTGGAGAAATTTGCAATCAGAGGATTCCTACCAGATTAAGATATGCAGATAGATGATTCTTTAAAACTTAGAAGGAACCTAGAAGAAATCTTTGACTGAGAAACTTTAAGGGTAAAAATATTGTTAGCTCTAGGTTTGACAGAGGATTATGTAGGGGTTCTGAGTGGACACGCATTTGGTGTGTTCTAATTCCTCCAACCTTTGTGTCCTAGAGTAGGTTTTTATGTATCTATGATTACATAATTTCAAAGCTTAAACCCACTTCAGAAAGACATGTAAGCACTTCAGAAGCCTATGAGGACTACCCAGAGAAAGACTGAGGCTAAAACTTTCCCAAAATTGCTATCGTATAACAAAGATGATGGAGTTAATAAGAGTGATAAAAAGTTCCACAAAGTCTGTCTAAGCATCTTGGACACAACAGATGGGAGAGATTTTGAAAAACTATAGATACTGTGACAATACAATTGACAGTTCAAGATAAAAGTGTTACCTACAACTAATGGGTAATAATAGTATAGAATAACAATATAGAATAATAGTATATTTGCATCTAGTTTCTGATTATCACAGGAGGATTGAACTACATATTGCAGAAGGTTTATAGCTGCCAAGTTAAGGAGTCTTCTACGAAGAGTCACAGTAATGTTCTTACGACCTAGATGATAAATATGTTTTTTTAATTCTCTTTAAAGGTAACCAAATGTTACCCCTGAGATAAAGCATCAAGCACAGGTGAAAGGAAGAATTCTGCATATACCTATATCTTCATTATTTTGTTTTGCTCAGTGTAGGTGTCGTAATATGTTAGATGTTGAAAAATTGCATGTGTACTTATTCCTCCTTCAATCAATGAGAATTTATCTGTCTGCCCAACTGTGCATTGTGACATATAAAGTGGGGTGTGTAACTCATAGGTGTTGTAGTTCTAACTGTCGTAATGCTTAGGTCTCTTAGATTTGGGTGGTAAGACACCTTGCTGACTCGGGGACTGAAGAATTTCAAGTCAGGAATTCAGGGGTTTTATGCAGTACAAGAGAGGATTTGACAACTATAAATACTTTCTACAAAACAAGCAAACAAACAACAGCCAAAAAACACCACAACCAAACCCCAAAACCACAATGTATTAAATAAGGGGAGAAACCTAAGCTACTGCATAAAAATACCTGGGAAAGGCTGTGGCTTGAGGAAACCACCATAATTTTTACTGTGTTTGGGATTTTATTTAGAATTCCCAGCCAAGAGCTCTGTTCTGCTGTTTATATACATAAACCAACTCTATGTTGCAAAAGAAAACAACAGGGGAATGTCATTGAGTGTCATCGTTTACCTAGTATGCTACTAGAAGAACAAATGCCCAAGTTTTGATTGTGCAAGCAGGTGCCAGAATAGATTTAAACAATTTGTCTGCTTCATGAAGTATATAGATGCTTCATTAGTCAAGTAAATGCTTATATTGATGTAAAAGGTTGAAGATAGTATTTTTCCTTTTTTTAACTTGTTAAAAGCTCTTCATCTTTGTATTAATTAAATCTTAACTGGGCAAAAGGGAATGCCAGAAGAATTCTGAGTGAGGTTGGTGGCACTTACCCAGCAAGAGACCCATCCTCCACTTCTTATTCTATTGAATATTTAACAGCTTAGAACACAACAAAAGAGCTGCAGTGATTGTGAACAGGATGAGGTCTTCAAACCTGGCCTCACTCGCTTTCAACTGATTTAATATTTATGATGGGGGGGAGCATTCTGGGAATGTCTGAAAAGTGATTTGGCTAGAATTCTAAATGCTTTTAAAAGCTTTTTTTTTGTTAAGAAAAAAACAAACCCAAACACAATTGCATAGTTCTCGAGTTGTTAAAGTGCAGTCTTCGGGTTGCCTGTGGCCTTCAAAGCTTTTATTTATGCATGAAGGAATTTTTTAATTGTAGCCAACAACTAGCAGAACCATAATAATTTACTTAAAGATTATCAAACGTGCATGCTTCTACATCAAAGTCTTTTCAGTTATGAACATCAATAAATCTGGTCTAAAGTGGCAGGAAATAAATGACCATGTACTCAGATTTTACATTGAAATTAAAAGTTTTGAACTCCGATTACTTCAAATAATTAGCAAAAAAATTAGCTGAATAAACCTTTCCCTGCAATTATTAAATAATAGCGATACCAAATCCTTCCTTGTATAACTTTGTCTGTATAAAACATATCATGTCACATCTCTTGAGTATAACAGCACAGCATTTGGATTAACACTTTATGTATCCCTTTACATGATATCCATTAAGTAGCTATCAAGAGCAAAACTCTTGACATAGAATATATCAGTTACACTGAGAAAGCTTAAAGAAGATAGCTACTGTTAAAATTCATAAGTGCCTATGAGTTACAAAATAATTTTCTTTTAGAAGAATTACTTTTATATAAAGAAAGCATAACTTGAAATAAAACTTGTACAAAGATATAGGTACTACTTCCTAATAAATAGCAGGATACTGGATGACAAGGGAGAGATTAAAGAGGGTTTAAGTTTTTGCAGAGAACTGATTAGAAAGAAGGCATTCTAACTGTTCCCTGTTATATAAGCATGACTTTTATTCTGTTTTACAGAAACAAAATCTTCAGATTTTATTCCCTTCTATAATAACATGAGATAAATTAACTGGGAAAGACTTCTGCTCTGTAATTGTGCCAGACAGTTTCTTGGGAAGTACTTTGGAGGTAGTCACATTCTTGAGAAGTAGATGAAAGGGGTATAAAGATTTTGTCCCATTCTGTCACATTTCAAAAGAAAGAAGTATGAAAGCGAGAAAAGAAAAAAGATGAGTTTCAGTTCACTACAGTGGTGAGATTGAACTAAAGCAAATGGTGAAGAATAATAAAATATAAATAGATTTAGTACTGGGGCTATGTAACAAGAATTTTTTCAAAGAATCATCAATCACAGAACCATATAAGTTGGAAGGGGACTCTAGAGGCCACCTAGTGCAATGTTCAGTTCAAAGCAAATTCAGTTTGAGTATGTTGGCTTGTCCAGTTAAGTTTTGGATGTCTCCAAGGGTGGAGATTCTACAAACTCTCTCGGCAACCTTTTTGTGCTTGATCCCCTCATAATGAAAAAACTTTTCTTATATTGAGACACTGCAATGTGTGTCTGTTTTCTCTCATCATTCCATAGCGCAACTCTCAGAAAAGTCTGGCCCCACTTCTTTATACTCATCCGTTAGGTATTTTTAGACAGCAAGACTATTTCCTCTGAAACTTCTGATCAAACCCAACTCTCTTGGCTGCTTCTTTTATGACATGTGCTCTGGGTGCCTAAGCACCTCATTGACTCTGTGCTGGACAGAGTCTACTGCATCCATTTCACAGTTGTCCAGGACTGGACACAGCACTCCCAACTGCAGTCTCACCAGTGTTGAATAGAGAGGAAAGATCACCCTCCCTCAACCTGCTGGAAGAGTCTTCCTAATGCAGGCCAGGATGCCCTTTGCCACAAGGGCACATAGCTGGCTGATGTTCAGGTTGTCCACCAGTACTTCCAGACACTTTTCTGCAAAGCTACTTTCTAGCCAGCTGGCCCCCAGCCTGCACTATTGCAGGAAGTTGTTCTGCCTCAGGTGCTGGACTTGACGTTTGCATTTGCTGAACTTCTTGAGGCTCCCACTGGCTGATTTCTTCAGTCTGTTCAGACTCCTCTGAATTGAAAGTTACTCTGAAGCACTCAATTTAATATTGTATGCAGTCTTACTGTGTGTGCAGTCTATTACATCATCTGGATAGGTAATAAAGGCTTTAAACAATGCTGACCCCAGAACGGATCCTTGAAGGGTACCACTAGTAACTGGTCACCAGCTAGACTTGGTACTGCTTACCATCACTTTTTGGGTGTGTGAGTCCAGTCTATTTTCTACCCATCTTATCGTCAGCAATTACCTGTATCATTGCTTGCACCCCATCTTATTTCCTTACTGGCAGATGTGGGGATGGTAAAGTCCACCAAGAGAACCAGGGCCTTTGATTTTAAGGCTTCTTCCAGCTGTCTAAAGAAGACTTCATGTACTGGCTAGCTGTAGCAGATGCCTACTTCAACATCACCCATGCTGGTCTCTCCTCCTATCCTTACCTACAAGCTCTCAAGCAGCTCAGTCCCAGTTCCAAGGCAAAGCTGTGTGCATTTCAGTCACTCCTTTGTGTTAAGTGCAACCCCTCCTCCTCACTTTCTTCACCTCTTTTTCCTGAAGAGTCTCCACTCAGACACTAAGGCTTCAGTCATGCAACCTATTCTGCTGTCTCTTTGTATTCCCAGTGAGGTCATAGCTCTGCAGTGTGGACAGACTTTGAGCTTCTCCTGTTTGTTTGCCATGCTGCATGTGTTTGTATGCAGGTGTTTAAGATGGACCCCAGCCGTGCTGCTTTCACTGGGAAAGTGCAAGAACATCCCCCATCGTGCAGTGCCCCAGACAGTTCTTCACTGCCCCTCCATATCTTTGCTTCTTTTCAGATGATGACAACCCATCCCTGATGTACCTACTTTAGCCTTTCGTCCCATTTGTCAGATGGATCCTGTCCCTTGTAGGCAGTCCTTTTTCCTCAAAGAGGGTCCCATGGTCATAATAGAAGTTGTGAATCTGACTTCAGAGGTGGCCCTGTTTTGAGCACAGGGTTGGACTAGATGACCTCCAGGGGTCCATTCCAACCCCAAATATTCTGAGTCTATGATTTTATTGCCCAGTGAATCAGGTTTGAATTCAGCTTTAACTTCAGACATATATGAGGTGAGCATCTATGTCTTATATCTGTATCTAGCTTTCTAGTCAATGGGGAGATTCAAGATGGTTCAGTTTTTCAGTGCAAGTATCTAGTGCTATGTGAGACATCCTACGTTATCTGAAGCATCCACACTGTGCTGGCAGATATGACACAGGACCTGTGACAGATCTGCTGTATTTGGAAACAGATGCAATACCTGTGGGCATCTCACAGCCAGTCAGTACACATCTATGTTGAGGGAAATTAATATCAGGTATAAACACCAGCTTTAATAATATCTGCATAATATCTTTAAATATCTGCATTAAGGTGAAATGAGTCAATCTTAGAGGTGTGCTCTCTCCCCAGGAAATGTAAAAGGAGTGTTGACGACTATCTTACAACATAGTTGACTATACTGCAGAACTGCTTCAGTTTTGCTGAGACCAACCCATTTAGGTTTTCATGAGAATATTCTATAGCTCTTCACAGTCAGCTCAGACTTGACTCTTCTAAATTATTTTGCAACTCCAGCCAACTTCCAGTACACTGAAAAGCGCAGCTCCCAAGATAGACTATCTCAGAGCTTTTCTGTTAACTTTCTTTTGCTAGGAAAACTGACCAGTTGTTTCTATTCTTTCATATTTTAAAACATCATTACTCTATGAAAAGTAGCTCTTAGCCGGTTGTGATTACCTTCTTTAATCACTTCTCACAAACAATTTTTTTGAGGACATAAAAAAATTCAAGTATTTAACAAGATTAGTTCATTCTGGCCCATCTGCTCTTTGACTTCTGCAAAAATCTTTAATATAGTTTTTGTAAAGGGAAGTTGTTCCTTAAGAATCTGTATCAATCTTCTCCAATATAATAACTTTGTCTATGTCTAGTTACTTTATTATGTATTATAGTTTCTACAGATTCACACAGCTCAAAAGTTCAGACTTACTGGTCTGTAGTGCCGCAGGTTATCTTTATAATCCTTTAAAAAATGCTGTCACTTCACTACCTTTGATTCTTCTGATACTGAAGTTGTTTTAACAAATACATTATTCCATCAACAGTAACTCTGACATACTCTCCCACCAAATGTTTTTGAAATTAATTTCATTTGTTCAGTTGATCCTATTTTAGTATCCTCTTAATTTCTTTCCCCTTTTAAAGCTAAATAACATTTAGCTTTAGATGCTTTCGTTTTTCACCTTTTTTTTTAATCTTTCTACCTTCCACAAATATGTTTAATCTGGTAACACAATCACATTGTGTAAAAAATTGCATTATATTATTTACATCCTGAACCTTGTTTTGTACATTCAAGAGCTGCTTCTGGTCTAACTCTGTTCCAGAAATCAATCATTTTGCAGAGAATAAATGTGAAGAGACCTTGCGTAATATCCCTCCTGACATTTGCTCACACTAGTGAAGCAATTTGATTAGTAGGAAGGCTCTATAGCCTAAGTGTTGATGATGGGGAGGCGTGTTTGGTCTTTGTCACTCAATCACCAAGATTAGGGACCTGGCTCATAAAAACCACAGTCCCTTGCAATGTGTGCATGTCATCGCTCCTATGGGAATTAAGGCACAAAAAGAGAATGCTTTCAGGATATGTCTTGTACTGAAATGGACCTGGATCTCACCCTAAAATAAAGTCAGGACAGAAATGAAACATGCATCCAGACTGTAACAGTATATGGAAGGAGAGAGCGTCTGGTCCCTTAAGGTTAAGGGCCTTTTCAGTGCGGAAGGGCATAATAAGAAAAGGGGGATGCCATAAGCAGGAACACACAAGAATACAAACCTGACCTACAAACAATAAGGGAGGCAGTAACAGGAGAACCAAACCTGGTCAGTCACGCTAATTGGTAAGGGTAGGTGGAATGTGGGAATTATTTCAGTAAGATTACCTGATGGAGGACCATGTCAAGTGGTATACTAAGGAAAAGAAGAAAGCTATAAACAAAACATACAGAGACACAAATGTGACAGAGGAACATGATGGAGACAAAGACAAACCTCAACAGTCACACTAATTGATGCGCTAGCAAGAAACTGCAGGCAAACTGGACTCTGTAACTGATAAGGATGCAAACCTGAGGGTCCAGGATGTTGGAAGGGGGTGGTGGGACTGTGCCAACTGATGAGGCAATGTGCAGGGGAAGGAGGCTCAGGGAGGAACAGAGAGGGGGGATAGACAGAAGGATATTTAAAAGGGGCTAGTCGCATGTATAAAGGGCCAGGTCAGTATGTTTGGCTGAGCCCTGTGCCGTCATTGCTGCATGGCTGGCTTATGTTCAACTTGCTGTCCACCAGGACTGCTAGGTCATCCTCTTCTAGGCTACTTTCCAGACGGTAGGCCCTCAACCTGTTATGGTGCACAGGGTTATTCCTCCCCAAGGGCAGGACTTTGCATTTGCACTTGTTGAATTGAATGAGATTCCTGTTGGTTGATTTTCCAACCTGTCAAGGTTCTTTTAATTGGCAGCACACCTATCTGGTGTATCAACCACTCCTCACAGTTTTGTGTTGTCTGCTAACTTGCTGAGGGTGCACTCTGTCCTATCATCCAGCTTGTTAATGAAGATGTTGAACATCATTGGCTGCAGTATCAATGTCTGGGATACACCACTTGGTTACTGGCCTCAGCTGGATTTGGTGCTGCTGCTGACCACCAATTGATATGCAATTCAGACAGTTTTCAGTCTACTTCATTGTTCATTTATCTGTCCTGTGCTTCATCAGTTTATGAGGATGTTATGGGGACACTGTTAAAAGCCTTACTGAAGTTGAAATAAAGAACATCCATTCCTCTCTCCTCACAGACTGAGCCAGTCACCTCATCATAGGAGCCATCAGGTTGGTTAAACATGACTTTCCCTTCATAAGTCCATATTGACAGGTCTCCATCACCTTCTTGTCCTTCATGAGTCTGGAGATGTTTTCCAGGACTATTAACTCCATTAGCTTCCCAAGGTTCAAAGCAAGGCTGACTTTCCTGTCATTCCTTGGATATTCCTTCTTGCCTTTCTTCCTTTCTTCCTTTCTTGAAGAAAGGAGTGATATTTGCTTTCTTCCATCCTTTAGGAACCTCCTCCACTTGCCATGACCTTTCAAAGATAATCAAGAGTGTTCTCACAATGACATCGAGCAACTTGCTCAGCACTTGTGGGTGCATCCCATCAAGTCCTATGGACTTGTGTGTATCCAGTTTGTTTAAATGTTCCCATACCTGATCATCCTGTACTGAGTCTGAGTCTTCCTTGCTTCAGATTTTCTCTCAGGTCTCAGGGGTGTGAGACTCCTGAAGGCCCGTCTTACCAGTAAAGATCAAGATGAAGAAAGCATTGTATATTTTAGTCTTTTCCATGTTCTTTGTCACTGGATACCCTGCTACATTGAGCAGAGGGCCCACATTTTGGGCTCTATTTTGCTTGTCTTACATGTACAACTTAATAATATGCTGACTTTTTTGGTGCAATTGATAGAAACTGTTCCCTGTTAAAGTACAAAGAAATGTTTTCAGAGCTGAGAGCAAATGAAACACTATTGGTTTTTTTCTGCTTCATTAGGTTTCATTCAGAGTCTTCACATCACATTAGATCTGTTTGTTTTTATGAAGTGTGATTTTGCTCACAAATATTTGGTGTACATTTCAAATGATAAAAGCATACATAGCCAGTGATAAAGATGATGAGAAAGATTTCTTTAAATAAAGGAAAAGACACTGACAGGATATGCTCGGGACATCTGTGTCTATGTATTTACATTCAGATCAACAAGAGACAATTTCACATCATGCAGGCAGTTGCAGAATCTGTCAATGTATTGCACTCCCTATTAGGAAATAAAATAAATTTAATAGAAGGGAAGAAAAAAAAAAGAATAGAGGGTAGATTTTTTGTTTTAGCCTATTTCTAGCCTATTCTGTTTCTTAGCCAATTTCCTGAAAATGTTTATTCCTGAAAACATGTTTATGAAATTCATTGTACTACTTACAGCCTAAATTTTGAATATTACCTTTATCTCATTTATTGTGAACTATAAACAAAATGAGCTTTTTGATGTAAACAATTATACTTTATGAAGGAACCTTCTAACATAACTTTTAAGTGCAATGAATGGATGATTGAGTTTCCTTTTTATAAGAAAAAGTATTGTGATAACATAGCTTAATTTCAAATCTTGTTCCCCAAAGAAAACTACAAAGTCCTTGACTTTAATAAAGGAGATTAGGACTTCAGATGTATTGCATTTCTTTAAGTTTTTTTTCCTTTTAGAAGATTTTTTAGCAATGCTGAAGGACTAAGGCGACTAAGGATATAGTTCAACCAACATAACTTCAGACATCTTTAATGGAGCTGTCTGGAATTCTAAAATACTATCACAGTAAATGGGGAGGTACAGGCCATTTTAAGGAACAATGGGTATGACCGTATGTACAAATCTAATTTAGAATTAGATGAGTCATGCCCTAGAAGAGCTCATCTCCTTTTATTCACTCTAAAAGTATTCTGAGATACCTTATTTAGAATCAGAGAATTATAGAATACCTTGAGTTGGAAAGCACCCACAAGAATCACTGAGGCCAAGTCCTGACTCCACACAGGGCAACGTAAAAGTTAAATCATATAGCTAGGAGCATTGCCCAAATGCTTCTTGAGCAGTGGCAGGCTTGGAGCCATGACCATTTTCCTGGGGTGTTTGTTCCAGTGCTTGACCACCCACTCAGTGAAGAACTTTTTCCTAATATCTAATCTGAACTTCCAGGGATGCAGCTGTAAATCCCTCCCTTGTGTCCTGTTACCAGACAGCAGAGAGGAGATCAGCACCTCCTCGTCTCCCCCTCATGAGGAAGCTGTCGACAGCAATGAGGTCACCCCTCTGTCTCCTTCAAGCTGAACAAACCTAGTATCCTCAGCTGCTCCACATTAGCCATGCCCTCTAGTCCTTTCACCATCTTTATTGCCCTCCTTTGGACACATTCTAATATTTTTATATCCTTCTGGCATTCAGGAGTCCAAAACTGCACACAGTACTCAAGATGAGGCTGCACCAATGTTAAGTACAGTTGGACAATCCTTTCCACCAGTTAGCTATACTGTCCTTAATGGCCCCCCCCAAGGATACAGTTGGCCCTTTCGGCCTCCAGGGCATATTGTTGACTCATATTCAGCTTACCATCAACCAAACCCCCCAGATCCCTTTCTGCACTCCAGCCTCTTGTCCCCCAATCTATACATCCATCCAGGATTACACTCGCAGGTGCAGAATCCAGCATTTGTTCTTGCTAAATTTCATATGATTGGCAATTTCCCAGCTCTCCAGTCTACCAAGATCTCCCTAAGGCCTCTCTACTCTTGAAAGAATCAACAGCTCCTCCTAGTTTAGTATTGTCATCAAACTTACTTTGTGTGTACTCAACTCCTGTGTCTGGGTCATTGATAAAAAAACATTGAAGAGAACTGGCCCTAAAATTGAGCCTTGAGGAACATCACTAGTGACTGGCCACCAACCAGGTGTTACCCCTTTTCTAGTTGGCTCTCTTAGTACCTGTATCAAAAAAGTTTTCTTCAATGTGCTTCGGGAATTTCCTGGACCTGTTTGTGTCTGCTGTATGATAGCCCTAGTTACCATCTAGGAATTTGAAGTCACCTGTAAGGACACGGGCAAGTGATCTAGAGATTTCCCTTAATTCCTTATATAATAATACATTGATGTCATCATCCTGGATGGGTGATCTACAGTAGACTCCTACAACATCTCCTTTATTAGCTTTTCCCCTAATATAAATGCAGCACTACCCATCTGCCTTGCCTGTCCTGGCTACCTATCCCAAAGAGCCTATAACCGTACATTCAGTGGAAGAACTCTTGGTAGGTGAAGTAAAGATGTACTGTTATTTCACATAAATCTCATCTTGGATAACTTGAGTGCATATTAATTTTCACTGGAACTTGTAATGCTAAAACCTGTAGGTGCTTTTCAGAAATTCAGTCCTACAACTAACGTATCCTAGGTCAATATTAATCTATAGCAAAATTTGGTCTCCATAATAGAATTTATTATTTCTTTACCTGTAAATAAAAGCTAAATTAAAGTTCCCTAAATAGCAGAGAAGGGGCCCTAGCCTTTCTGAAATGAGGTGAGATTTACTTATGTCTTTTCTATCCTTACAAGTTACAGTAGAGCAGTTACACATTAAACAGGTAATTTAATGTAATTCAGATGTATTTGCATAAGCATAATAAACAGACCATGTGCAAATTTACAGATTATATGATCCATCATAATCATACAGCCATAAATATAGGGGTCTTGAACGTACTTTCAGAAAACATCTAGCGCATCGCCTGTTGAGGAAGGATAAGTATACTTGGCTTTTGTTTCTTTAACCCACTCTTAAAAGTCTCCAGAGAGGGAGATCTCAAAATCTTGTAGTACTTCATGATCTTTGTATTTAGAAAATATTTTGCTTTGTTTCCCCCCACCCCATAATGTCTTAATAACCCAAATTACTAAAGAGAACAAATGTGTCACCAGCCTCCCTGTAACATTTTCCGCACTGTTTGACTCTTTCTAAATCTTCTTTTAATCATATAGGTATGTCTGTTTTCTTCAGCCTCTACTCAATTAATTTTGTTGCTTTTGTCCAGACCTCTAATGTCTTCCTTAAGAGTTGGTCCCTGAAAGTCAACATAATAAGGTATCTTCCTTCCTGAACATCTTCATGATTAGGGAAATTGGAGAGGAAAGGACTGCTTTACTAATTTAAGAACCTGTTTTTATATTCTTATAAAACACACTTTATTACAGCTGCAGTCGCACCAACATCAGATAATAGAAAACTATTTTTCTTTTACTATTTACTGTTACTATTTTTGACTGACATGCAACAATCTTATTAGTCTGTCTCAGAATGAGATTTACCTTTTCTGTTCAAAATGACTTTTTGGTCCTTTATAACTTCCATATTTTGATCTGCAACACTGATGCTTAGCCATTTTTTCCTCATTTTGTAGCTATGTATTGGATTTCACCTCTCAAGTATGTTATTGAATGTAATCCTATTGATTTGGGGGTAGTTGTGCAAAACTTTGATAAAATTCTGATGTCATCTTTTCAAGTGTTTTTAACCTCCCCAGTTTTAGGGTCATAACACAGTTTTTCTAAGAGCAATTCCTATCAATCAGCTAAGTAAATAATTAAAAAGTTGAATAGTACTAATCTCACAACATGTATCTACAGGACCTCAATTGAAATGCATTACCAGTTAGATAGTAAACCATATTTAATCTCTTACATTGATAATAATTTCCTGTAATAATTACACAGAGGTAAGGTGTTTTCTGTGAAGATAATATCTTCATCAGTAGGGAAGCTGGGTAGAAAAGGGGGATAAAGGAAAGCTTTGTTACGAGTTTTGTGATCTAATTTTCTATTCACACAAAATCATGGCCTACTGGATCCCAAATTTAGAGAAAGCTATCAAGTGACTGGGGGGCAGAGGAGGAAGTGGGTGTTTTCTGTTTTATTTAAATTTAATAAGGCTATAAAAAAAATGAGATAAGTTGGAAAATCCTATTCAGAGTTATCTTCATAGTTAGGCACAAAAGAGGCAATCTTTTGTAATCAAATGTAACATGCATAAGTCCTACTTACACAAATCTTGCACGTTTGTTGTGTCTTGCCTAGATTTTGCTGAATTCTCCAACATTGTTATCTCTGCTTAAAATAAGCATTTTAAATCTTGACTAGGAAAGCCTAATACAGTCATGTTCATAGTAGTTATAAATTATCATATCTATTATAGTATCTTTCCTATCTATCAAGTTAATTAATTGTCTGTATCAGTGATGTGATTATTGATGATCTACTGTGTGTAGAAGGAAATACTGAATTTTATATTTAGGAAAGAATTTACTTTCTGCAAAAAAAGGGAGAAAAGTTTGGACTTGCATTTGTTTCTTTTTGCTGTTCAGGAGTTGGTATCCACAAATTTCATTGAATACATTCATCTACCATTATGTACATACATTTCCAAACATGTATATACTCTTAACAGTTATGTGTTCAGACATGACAAAACACAAAGCCTTATGTGACAAGGATAAACGTTAGGATGCAGATGCAAATTACTAAGTGGGCTAAATAAATGGACAGCTCATTTTCTGAGAAAAAGCTGTCCTTAACATTAGACAGAATATGAAGTTTCAATACCTATGTTTTCCAAATAAAAGTGGAAAATTTTTATAATAGTGGATGATTAGATCAGTGACAGACTGAAAAGTAACTAAAATAACTTTAGGCTATACAATACTGCCAAAGCACAATCTAACTCACTGCCATCAAGGAGAAGCTTGCTATACGTATATGTTTATACACATACTTTGTTTTCTGATACACCTGTAACATCTTACAAGGACAATGGGACAGAATTTAAGGCATTTAAACAGCTATTGCCTGCCTCCCATTGAATTCAATCACTAAAAATCTTTAACAAAACTATGTTATGCAGTATGCTAATAATCCTGTAAAATATAAAGTATTTTTTTAGTGAAGATTTTTTAAGATTCATTAAATAACACTTACCTTAATAATCTATCAAGGCAAGGTGGCAACTTGTATAAATCCTGAAAATGTGAGAGGATTTGAAAAGGAAGAAAATGAGCCCTAGTTCATCTCTGGGCTCATCAGTTGGCTCATTTGTACATCTCCTGGATCATGCTGAAATTTGTTAATGTACTCTTAGTTTAAACAGCATCTACTCATCAGAAAAATATATTAGGAAGCATGAAATTACTCTTTTCTGTTCTTTGCTCTTCAGTGCCAGCCGCAAGCTCAGTTCATAACAGAAGCAGGATAAATACAGAAATTAAGAGAGTACTGTGAAAGCCAAAGCCATATATGGTCAGAGCCTTTTCTTTCTAATGTTGTTTAAAGTTCACTGAGAACAGCTTTGGATTTTTGTGCATGTGCTTAACAAATTAGTCTTTTTAATAGCATTCCACTCTTAACAGCATGTGGGGAAGATCTTAGCTGAGACAGGTACCTGCCTGTCTTTAGCAAGGGTTAAAACACTTATTAGCAGTTTCATTGACAAAAGAACAACACAGCAAAAAAACCGGTAGGATATCTTGCATAACAATAGACTTTTGCTTTGACATCAGTACACTCCTGCAGGATTCTTCCTGTCCACAAGGTCTAGCAGCAGAAAGAAAATTTCACCTTGTAGGAAGAACAGTAAAGACAGCCTTCTCCTGCTGTGCCTGTACTTTTGGTTACCTTTTTGTTGTTGTCGTATCAAGACAGGACAAAATGTAATCAAGTGCAGCTCAAAAGAAAATAAGTCAAGCTGTTCACATAAAAGCAATGCAAGAAATCCCCTATGCTTATATCATCCAAATATGTCCAATATTCTTCATTCTGAAGCCACACTGAAGGCTCTATTTATACCAAATGAAACTCACATTAGAAATAGTATGCTTCCTTTGATGTTTTGTATTTGAAGACAAGCTGACTAGTGCTGAAAATGTGTAATTATGTGTCCTGGTGGATAGGAAAATATATACGCATTCAAGGAGTCAAAAGGAAATTTTATTACAGAATGATCAAGATAACTGGAAATGAATCTCTAAAAGGAGTGAGGTCATTATTTAGCTGGTCAAATGCTTTGACTGCTCAAGGTCATCACAAAATTTATTCTCCTGAGAGAAATAATTGTAAAAATAAGCCCTCCAAACAAACAAAATCCCTCATTTGGTTTCTTTTTCTTCTTAAGATAAAGGTTTCATTTGAAAAACTGAAATTCTCATCTTACGCTTTTTTTTATTTGCTTATGATGATAACATATCATAATTTTTGTTCACAATGCCTAATATTTCAGAGAAGACTTTTTCCTTAGGAAAAAGAAATCTTGAAAAGTGAAGTATTAAGAAACACTTCTGGTCTTCAAAAATACCAGGTACTATCACTAAACTTGACTGATGCTGATTTCATCTCAGAGTACAGTCATGTAAACGTTTAAGTGCAAGTATAACAGTCAAACTTCGTAAACTTACATATTATACTTCCATGTTTTCAAATCAATTTGGGTGTTAAAATTTTGAATTGAAATGTACTTATCTAAGTATTTAAATTATACATGTAAATTTGCATATAAACAATCACATAAACCAATAGCTAAACATATGTAAATATATACATTTATGAAAATATATACACATTTATTATAACTATTAAAATATACAGAAATATAAATTATTGATCTATAAATATCACATAGTACAGAAATAAATAATATAAAAAATTATTGCAGAATTCAGTCTTGTAATGTTGTGTTAATGTTCCATTAATTGGTTCTGGTTGATGTAATGAGAATGTACATGGATTGACAATTTGAGTGGCTCTGCTTATAAAGCAGCATGCTACATTTTTAATTCTTTTTAGTGACATATTACAGCAAAATTTAAAATAATGTTGTTCTTGTGAAAAAGTTTTATTAGAAAGAGTAATCAAATACTGTTCCCTGTCTCAGACCATCAGTTAAGTAACCAAATGTGTCAGCATATGTTTAAGTTCTACATTGAAGGTTTCTTGCCTGTTTGTTAATACTCATTTACTAAAAGTCATGTATTTAAACATTTACCTTAAGGAAATAAAGGGGTATATTTATTCCGTATATTTCTGTACTTGTATCTCTGAATAAACTTTTAAGATATTTCTATATTTAATGTAAGCTAATAAAGCGAAGATAGCCAGAGGTTGTAGACTGAGGTGTACGTTAGTGTCATAGCATGCAATTTCCACACAAAAGTGATGATGTATTTTCTATGTATTCCTATCACAGGCAAAAAAGCCTAGAATTGAGGAATTTTACTTAATTTATTGCCATCCAACACAAATGGCTGATCACTGATTAAGGTATTGAGGGAAAAAAAAAAAATACAAACATACACTTCACACACACACGTACATAAACATCTGTCTTCTCTCCCCTGTCTCAGTTTTACTCGTTTTCACCATAGCTTATACTCAGTCTGTCCAGTTCATCCAGCCAGGTGATACATAGCATAGGAGGTTGAGGTGGTATTTGTCTCTGCCTTTCATGACTTCTGCTGCTCCATTCCTTTGTGCTCCTGCCTGGCCTGGGCCACCCATGGCCACGGTTCCTCAGGGCTGTCCGTGCCCCAGCACGGGTGGCCCATGGCTGCAGTCCCTCAGGGGTGCCCCTGCCCTGGTGCAAGTCTCCCACAGACCCCGGTGCCTTTAGGGACTTCATGGAGTGCCTCCCCAGAGCATTTCTCTCCAGCCCCTAACAGCTGCCAGCAGACTTGTTAGATATGTTTGAGCAGGGGCCCTTGTTGCTTCTCTGATTGGATCAAGCTTGGTGTAGTACAGTTTTGATGCACAATGAGTATTTCCCACTGTTGTTTTCCTTTGTCTCAAGGCAGCCTGGACCCCATTTCAACAGGCACACTGCAGCTCATGATCTTTCCTCCACAGGTCACCATTACAGCCTACCCCTACTAACACACATACCTGCTACCAGACTCCACCCTTTGCCCCTGTGAAATAGGTATGTAAGACTAAATTATGAAGGTTCACAAAGTAACTGAACATCTATGCATTTCAACTGTGAAAAAACTAGGGCTGAGAATCATATGAAAGTGCTATTCTTAACATGATTATTTTAACACAATTTTTTTTATTTTCAAAAATAATTTCATCTTTGTATTTCCACCTATGCCATTACTTCAGTTCGTTTCTACAAATGCATCAAAAATATTTTATGTTGAAGTGTTTACCAAAGAGGGGGACTTTGTTTCTCTTTTCTCCTGTCTATACTTTTCTGTCAATGTTTTGTACTAAATAAATGAAACATACAAATGAATGAAGAACAAACAAGAAGTTGGATACAAAATATATCAAGGCATTTAAACTTTTAAATGTACTTCCATGGTTTTGGAAACTTTCTATTTATGGGATATTTGTTTATAACCAGAAATTCTCTAACAGTTTTTCAACCTAGCTTCATAATTTAGATTCTTGACACTGAATTCAGAAGTGTACTTTGTATTATTTCTGGATTCATTCCTGAGGTGAAGATTTGCAGGGGTTTTATTTGTTTTGTTTGCTTTCACTTCATTTTAGTTAATTATTTTCCTTTGAAGTTAATTTAACCTTGAATGTTCAGAACTCAATCATTTCACTAGTTTTGTTCTCTTGATTAGCGTCTCTTAATTCTACGGAAAGGTACAGATTTGTGGGTAAAATAGCAAACAAGAACATGAAGACCAAAAATACCTTTTATTTCAACTATTCCCAGGAAAAATAAAAAATAGAGATTAGACAAATGTAAAGAAAAAAACAAAGGTTTCAGACTCGTCATGTATATTTGTTCTAATATACTTACAAGCAATCACTCATTTTAGCTAGTGAAAAAAGATATACAGATAGATCAGAAAGTCTCCAAAATGCTGTCTTTTACCTATGCTATGTAGTCACTTCAGGATCATTTTACATAATTGGCTGCTGTTAGGTAAGCAAATTATAACATCAGTTTGGGATTGAATAGTCTAGACTGAATGTTGTTAGTCACCCAGGTATTTGCCATAGCATTATTGTAGCCATGGCCATTACTATATATAAGAAAGCTCTAATGAGTTTCAAGTTTCTGCTAATTCTTTTCTTAAACTGTGTGTGTTATACATTCAATATCTTTCCAAATTAATCTTGCTGACTTCTGGACACCTAAGTAAACTATAGAACATTAGCACAGTCTTCTCAGCTTCGCAAAAAACTGAGGACAGGTAGCCATCTCCATAAATTGAATCCCCAATGCTGAGTAAAGCATTGACATACTGTATACTTTGGAGGCATCTAGGTTGGTGGGTCACAAATTCAGTGTATTCAGTATACCTGAAATACTGTATTTTGCATGACTTTGAGTCCTCATCTGGCAGCTAAAGCTAAACTTTGTGCAGCTGGAATTCAGAGTGTAAATTCTCTCACTTCCATTCAGCAATTCCTGGTATTAGAACACAGAAGAGGCAACCTGCTTGCATAATAATTACAATAGTTGTCCAAAAATGAACGATGAGACCTGGGCCTTAAGTTCTCCTCACTGAGGAGATCTGCAACTTTCTCTCTTACCAACCAGGAAAATACCCCAACTGTAAGCTTGTGGGTATCCTGGATGGGTTTCTCATTTTCCTACAGCAGCTTGTCCAGTGTATGTTTAGGGCTGCAAAATGCATAGGTCAGAAAGAGAGCACTGTTATACTTGAAATGCTATTATGAGCCAAAGGGACCATAATATAAATATGCAGCTAAAAATTTGTTAGCCCATTTTTTTTAACAGTCCCAAGTTCCAAATTATGGTGGTGGGGTTTTTGTTTTTTTTGTTTGTTTGTTTTTTTCCACAATAGCCTAATGAATAACTTTAAATTGTTGTTTTTCTAATACATACCCATCTTCTTTGGTGTTGTGTTTCCCTTCTGAAGCCCTGGGTTCTAAGAGACTATTTCAGGCTTTCTCAGGAGAAGTGGGGAAGGGGAGTTTCCAGTGAGTTACCTGCTGCTAAGAGGGCGTTGTGGTGGGTTGACGTTGGCTGGATGCCAGGTACCCACCAAAGCTACTCTATCACTTCTCCCCTCAGCTGGACAGGGGAGAGAAAATACAACGAAAGGCTCATGGGTTGAGGTAAGGACAGACAGAAATCACTCACCAATTACCATCATGGGCAAAACAGACTCAAACTTGGGGAAAATAAATTAAACTTATTACCAATCAAATCAGAGTAGGATAATGAGAAATAAAACCTAAATCTTAAAAACACCTTCCCCACATCCCTCCCTTCTTCCCAGGCATGACTTCACTCCTGATGTTCTCTGCCTCCTCCCTCCAGTGGCACAGGGGGACAGGGAATGGGGGTTGGGGTCAGTTCATCACATATTTCTGCTGCTCCTTCCTCTTCAGGGGGGAGGACTCCTCACTCTTCCCCTGCTCCACCATGGGGTCCCTCCCACAGGAGACAGTCCTTCACAATCTTCTCCAATGTGAGTCCTTCCCATGGGCTGCAGTTCTTCACAAACTGCTCCAGCGTGGGTCCCTTCCACGGGCTGCAGTCCTTCAGGCTCAGACTGCTCCAGCGTGGGTCCCCTGTGGGGTCACAAGTCCAGCCAGAAAACCTGCTCCAGCGTGGGCTCCTCTCTCCACAGATCTGCAGGTCCTGCCAGGAGCCTGCTCCAGCGTGGGCTTCCCATGGGGTCACAGCCTCCTTGGGGCATCCCCCTGCTCTGGCATGGGTTCCTCCCCGGGCTGCAGGTGGAGATCTGCTCCACCATGGACCTCCCTGGGCTGCAGGGGGACAGGCTGCCTCACCATGGTCTTCCCCATGGGCTGCAGGGCAGTCTCTGCTCCGGGGCCTGAAGCACCTCCTCCCCTCCTTCTTCAGTGATGTGGGGGTCTGCAGGGTTGTTTCTCTCGCATCTCACTCCTCTCTCTGGCTGCAGTTGCTGTTGTGCAGCAACTTTTTACCCTTCTTGAATCTGTTCTCCCAGAGGTGCTACCAGTATTGCTGATGGGCTCAGCCTTGGCCAGAGGTGGGTCTGACTTGGAGCCGGCTGGCATTGGCTCCATGGGACATAGGGGAAGCTTCTAGTAGCTTCTTACAGAAGCCACCCCTGCAGGCCTCCTGCTACCAAAACCTTGCCATGCAAACCCAATACAGACCTTCAAGGTTAGATGGTTCCTTCCTCCTCCTTCCTGAGACCTTGCACTGGTGCCAGGGCTGGGCACCATTTGCAGCCCCATGGTAGAGCAGCAGCAAGCAGGGGCAGCGGTACAGTGCCCATGGGAAAGCTGAGTCTGTTGATTATGATTTTTGTAAACACCAGTGGATCTCCTATTCAGTTTTTTTCCTCCAGGACTTTTTTTCTATTTCATATCAAGCTGGAGAAAAACAGGACAAACTAGGATTATAGTCATGGATCACAACTCTTAAGGGAATCCCTTTCCAACCAGTTTACAATCAGGCTTTTTCTTGCCTAGGAATATGTTATATATTGACCCAATTTGTAACTGATGATTCCTGGCATTTAAGATACTTTTTGGGGGAAAGGCAGTTTCATATTGTCATAGGCACAAGTGAACCTGAAATCCACTTTTTCAGAATAAGCTTTTAAATTATTAGCTCATCTTTTGTGTTTCCAGCTGATGTAACTGCTAATAAATAAACTAGGCAAGCTTAGCGTCTGCATCCCACATACCCTTAAGCAGGATGTATATTCTGATATTCAGTTCTTTAAAGACAGTGATGCTCAGAATTCATATCACAGAACATGAGACACAGTAGCTTTTTGGACAGATATCTGAGTTTCATAGACCCTTAATGGGATTTTATCTGGCTTTGGTGGATTACACTTCTGAATGTAGGCTCTAAATCACATTTTGGGTATCTAAACAATTTTTCTGGACTTGTCATTTGTGATTATTATTCGTTAACCGTTCGTACGTGTGCATGATTGTTTGGCAGTTGTCTTTAAAGAAATTACTGTGGGTTTTACTGTAACTTTTAGAACTACTTTTTTTACAGTTGTTGGTTTTCAAGTAATTCATTATTCTATTGTTTTGATTAGAGTTCATATGATTAATAAATATTTTTAAAGGAAAAGTGGAGGTTATTGAACTACCCTCTCTAGCAAAGCAAAGTTCACTGCAGGCTAACAGGCTTCTTAATTTCATGGTTGATCTTGAAATTGCATGAGCTCATGAATTATAAAACAAAAGCTAACTAATCTTAATAGTCTTTATTTTCCTCATGATTTGGGAAAGTGATAAATCTGTTCAATTACCTCATTCCACATAAGTATATAATCATGAAAATATAATACAGATCATTTACACCTTGGTGGGTCACAGTCAGAAGACCTGTGCACTGATTTTCACAGGGGACTTAAGTGTTGTACACTATAAAACTGACAAAATGTATCTTCTCCAAAATTTTAACTTGAGAAGTATTTTCCTTATATTCTAATTATTCATGCTGTTTTCAGAAAGCACTAATTCTAACACCGTTTTTATTCTTACCCGACCTCAAGTTGAAAAATGAGCCCAACCTTGTATTTTTTGCTTTAGTCCAAAAGGTAGAACATGCATATATGTATTTAGACACCTATCTCTTACTCCTAGTTTATCCTGGTTTTATGTGTTGGCATTTAGAAGCCTGACTGTTCTAGATCTGGGCCACAGTGGCCAATGATTATTATCACCACAGTTTTTATAGTGAGGTTTGCTACACTTCATGTGTGTGATACCAGCGGTACTAGGACAACCTCAGAATGATCTATAGCAGAGTTAAGAGCTGACTGCTGTCAGCTCAAGGAAGACAGTGCAAGAAAAGAGCTTCTGTGATTAAAAATGTGCAGTCAGAATCAAAATACTGGCTTCAAGCTTTCATCAGTTCTTGCCCACAGGCAAAGCTGGGGGCTAGCTTTTGGATCCTTCAACGCTTTGCTTGCCTGCATAGAGATCGAGTAACTGACTTCAATTCTCCTATCTGCCATGCCTGTGCATAGGCACAGTATAACATTGACTTCCATCTATTTCTAAACAGGAAAAGAAAGTTTTCTCTAAAGCTACTGTTGCAGAAACAGTAGACAGACAGTGATATATTTCAAAAGTCAATTTTCTTTAACGATATCAAAATGTAATCAGGAATGTTATGTTGCATTGAGATATAACAGCCACATGGGACAGGAATATTAGGTTGTAAATATTATGCTGAATACAACTTATTTACAGGTTCAGATGTCAGTTGGGAACCATCACTACACAAACTGTAACCAAACCTAAGCTTAGAACGATGACTCAAAAGGCACATATCACTCACTGATGAGGCAAGGCACTCAACCCCCGGGGAGTTTCCTTAGATGATGTCCTCATCTAAGAGGAGAGTCTCCAACTGCAGACCCACTGCTCCAAGGAAGACTGGCTCAGAGGGTTTTTCCAGCAGGTTCCATCTATACTCTTAAGTCGAATTGGGTCTCATGGTCATATATGGTGAGCGGTCTGGAAACCTCTCTTGACCGAGGCGTTTTATTGGCTGAGAGCCTTGTCTGTCAACCAAAGGGCCTTGCCTTTCCTGTCCCTCCACCGAGGAGTGTATGTGGTGGTCGTCACCTGCTGTCAATGGCCGAGGTGTGTACATGACCACAGTCACCACGCGGCCCAGCGGTCCGACCCCCAAACCACAGCTTCTAGTTTTAACTCTTCCCCTTCAGTGGTTGAGAAGTTTCAGTCTCTATCAGGGAGGGTGTACCCACCACAGCTACCACTGCAGATACTTCTTTGAAGCCCGGGCTGTAGAATCAGTGTGGCAGATGTATTTAGAAGCATGGAGTAGGTCACCAAGAGTTAGGGAGGTGGGACTGGGCAAGAACAGAGATCCTACTTAATAAAGATAGAATAATGGTGGATGTAGGAAAGTGAAGCTGTAACTCGAATTGTTTTGAAGGAATGAAATACTATGTTACAAGAGCAAAGAAAAAGAATATAGAACCTGTCTCCTGTAGCCACGCATACTGGCTGACGTAGAGGTGTGTGCTTTTGCCATTGTTTCATGGCTGGTACTCGTTTGTGGGATCTGTCACTAACGAAGCCCAAATAAACTGTGCTTGGGAACTTGATTTCATGGTAACTTGCATTATCAATAAAGTGGAGCAATGTATAGATGCCAGGGAATTGTGGATACGTTCTAAACTGGGAATTTTGAAGAAAAATATTTTCTTTCACTCAGAAGAAGAGACTTGGAGAGAAAGAGATCTATGGTCTCTCAAGGGCATTTAAGAGGCTTTCAGAAAGTAATCCTAAAGGGATGGGAAATGACTGAAAAGAGAAGATGGTAGAAGGTGTGGCTATTAAAAGTAAGAATCTGAGGAAAAAAACATACAAGTAAAACAAAGGAACAAATAGTTTAGAATAAGAAGCTCAGTATTTAAGATGGTTTCTTAAGTAACCTTTGTGGACAAATAGGAAGCAAACCGTACACATATATATAGAGAGAAGAGTTTATTGTTAGTATAATACAAACCTTAATAGTCTAATTCAAGAATCACTATAAATCTAGATCTAATTTTTACAGAAAAGAAAGCATAATAATGCAGTTAAAATTGTTATACACATGCTTTGTTCCTACCTCTTTTCCTTGTGTTATGCTCCCCCTCCTACTGCTCCCCAGAGTCCTGGGGGCTGGTGGTTTCATTTTGGTGGTGGGGTAGGTATTACATAAAGTCGTCAGCATCTGGAGTCCTTTGGAGTGTGCTGTTCATGTGGATGGCTTCTTTTTCGTCACTCCAGGATCCACTAGGGTCATTTTCACATGTTTGCTAACACAAGTTTTACACCTTTCCCTTTCTTCATCAGTCTGAGCTCCATATTATATTTGAGTTTATGGTACATGGTGTCTTATGCATTATGTCAGATACTATTTCTTTGTTCTCTTTATTACTGCTAAAACCAGCCTTGTCCACGTCCCAGTCTGCTTATCTTTAACTGATCATGGGTTAGTTGTTCACAGCTGTGGGATCTCCAGGGCCAAGCCATGCCCCATCTCTTACTCTCTCTTGTGCCTGTGCCCCTCGGTACCAGGTCCTGTGTCTCCACTACTCAAGGCCTCTGTTATCATACCCCACCTGCCTTTCTCTACGCTATATCATTATTCCAGAGTTGTAAATATCTTCTTCTACATTGAACAACTGCTTGCTAGTGCTATCTATATAAAACTATAGTTGCACCACACAAAGAGAGACAACAGTAAAACAAATTAGCCTTAGCCACCTGGTCGGTTAGGGAAATTGCTGTCACAGCTAAGCTAAGTGAAAAAAGCTGCAGGCCTGTCAAGAAAAGCTAAGACTGAGCAACCCTGACAAGCCTCAGTCCTGAGGCCTTGCAAATTCACTAAAAAGCTTATAGCCTGTTACTAGCAACAGCAATACTGTATTACAAGCTTGTGTGATTATAAATCAATCATACCAGGATTTAGGCATAAAGATATAATGCTTTTCTTGCCCAAGGAAATAATTTCTACTGAAAAGTGTGGAGGGCAGAAGCAGAATGACTTTTACAGACCATCAGCGCCTGGAACCCAGGCTGAGAGACAGACAAGATTTTAGAGGGTTGGAGGTCAAAGGACTCCTGCTATTGAAAGGAGGAGTGTTGCTGTTGTGGTAGGGTCTGCTAAACAAAACAAAGTAAACCAAACCAAACAAAAAACGCCACCCTCAATTTCTGAAAGGAGGACAGGAGGTGTTACAACCTGTCACACATGACTATGTAGGATTTTTGTTTCTCATAATCAAAACGGTCAAAACAGTGAGAATACACTGAAATACACTGCAGATTTGGGAAAGCATAGCTTGTCGTCTGTTTCAGAGATGTGTTTAAGTCTGGTTTGCCTTTGTCTAATTTGCATTACAAATTTGAAAGTCTTTCATACTACAGTGCCTCTCCTCAGTTCAATGGAATAATACATTAATTTGTTGAAGCTCTGTTCATTCAAGACTAGAGCATGATGATGTTCCCAGATAGTGCATTTCTCATAGCTTACTGCTAAGTACTGAAAGGTCTTGAAAAAAACATAACTACACCTTACAGTATCTGTTCTGAATTTAAGAACAGATTTGAGTCAGATGGCTTCAGATTAAATTCACTTTTATGTGGAGGACTAGCACTGCTACAGCCCTCTCTTAGGCTGCCATTATTCAAGTGAGGAGAGGAACTGTGCAACTTTATGCATTGTACATTTTTAATAAAGCAACCATAATATCTAAGAACTGAAACATTTACTTAAGTGGTATACAAGTTAATTTCAGTTTCCCCCTCATGAGTTAAAAACAATAGCTCCCAATTTCCCTGAGAATATCCTAATTTATCAGGGTATAGACTTGTCCAGATAAAAGACGGGGAATCTTTTCCAGCTGCTTTTTTGCTGGTCAGTGATACAGCTTCAAAAATGCTGAGGTCACGGGAAGAGATGACAGATGCACATGCACACATGTGAGGTAACATTTGGGAGGGCCACTCATCTGGGAACAAGGAGTTCTGGCTTCTTCCTGCTGGTATTTTTGCGCAGTATATAAACTGCTTAATGCAATTACAAAACTAAATTCATCAGTTTTGCTTCCTGACATCTAGTACAAACTGCATGACATTGTGACAGTTGCTACGGCATATGAGCAGTAGGATATACAATAGAGAAAGGCATTGCTTTTGTGTGAGAGGCAGAACCCCATGCTATAGTCATTTTCAAAGGGGAAAGCAGCATCTTTCAACAGCCCCAGCTTTCTCTGGAGGAGGAATCAAGAGTCAGAGGAGAAGAAAGGGAGGGTACCATAACGAAATACAACCAGGGGAAAAATTTGGGAGCTTAATGAGTTCCATCAAAAGTAGTGGAACAAAATAGATAAGATACCAAGAAAGACCATTCTTCTAGCAGAATAAAATTTTAGTAAATCAGAATTCTTACTGGAAAGTACCGAGGAGATAGCAACTGTAAGATACCATATTTTCACCAAGTTTAGAGGTAAAAAGTTGTACTGGGTCTGGCTAGGATGGGACTTATTTTCTTAATAGCAGCCCATATTGCGCTGCGTTTTACGTTTGTGACTAAAAGTGTTTATAACACACTACTGTTTTATCTATTGCTGAGCAGTGCTTGCACAGCATCAAGGCCTTTTCTGTTTCTCACTTTGCCCCCCCCCAGCAAGAAGGCTGGGGGTGGGCAAGAATTTGGGAGCAGACACAGCCAGGACAGCTGACCCCAGCTGGCCAAAGGGATATCCCAGACCATGTAACATCATGCTCAGCAATAAAACTGGGGAGTAGTCTTTCCAAAGTACCCATTGCTCAGAGGCTGGCTGGGCATTGGTCTGCTGTTGGGAGGTGGTAAGTGATTGACTCTGCACCACCTGTTTTTTTTTCCTCTCTCTCCTTCATTTGTTAAACTATCTTTATCTCAACCCATGAGTTTTTCTTGCTTTTGCTCTTACAATTCTTTCCCCCATCCCTCTGGGGGCAAGGAGCGAGCGAACAGCTGGTAGGTGCTTAGTTGCTGGCTGGGGTCAACCCACCACAAAAGTGAAAGCAAGATGGGTTGAAAAGATAACATCCAAGAGGGATTCTGTTAGAAAGGATATTAGTCTTGTGTGCTTCTACCGAGATAAGAAAAAATTTGCATAAAATTACTAATTTGAAGCAAACTGATGGGGCAATGAAAATGGATCATACAGCACTGTAAAATGATAAAAAATAAGTTACTTGAAACAAACAGTGATGAAAAAAAGTCAGTAGGAACAGCAGGTGTGGAACTGAAAGAAGGGGAGAGGAATTCACACAGAATTTTGTTTTATTACAATCTTTCATTATAAAGAGATCTAATTTCATGCTGATGTAAAATTCATGTAATTTCATTGAATCTCACTGAATTAGAATAAATTCACTGAAGTAATGCAAAATCAGTTCAATGTTTTTAAAGAGCAATTTAATGTATTAAGGACAAAAATATTTTTGTTACTCCTATACTAGAGTATGTATGTACACTATGTATCATACATGTAATGCATATACATACTGCAGGTACATATTATGTAGTAGATATATACACACACATATGTAGTATGTATATATGTATATAAATGTAGTGTGTATATACATAGTGTATATATCTGTGTGTGTGTGTACATATTATATAGTGTACATACAAAAAAAGCATATGTAGACAATAGCCAACTCCATCTTGTTTTTTTTTTGTTCAAAGACTATTCACCTTGAGTAAATACATGGCAAATACTGTTCATCCACAGATTACGTAATAGTGAAGAGAGTACATCTGTCTAGAGAAGGAGGATAAACTCTTCTTAAGAGAAACAAAGGGAAAAGGAAAGGGGAAGGGAAAATAATTTTGGTAATTACTCATTTACATATAGAGAAACTTCTTTCTTACCAAATGACTCATATGTGCTCCACTTTAAAAAAAAAAGGTATGTACTATTTCTTGGTTGCTTGTGGTGCCATATAATTCATTCAATTAAATGACATTACTCTTTCATTAGGAGTTGATAATGGTTTCAGCAATAATTACCAGTGTCACAAAGAGTATATTAGCAATAGAAATAAAAACAGGCAAAAAAACAACAAAAAAACCCCAGCTAATTGAGGAGAAATAAACCAGAAGATATATAAACCATTGATACTGGGTTTTCAACATTTTCCATTTTGTTTGTGGATCCTGTCTTCTGGATACCACTACTACTCACAAATGCATCTACACAGAACACAGCGGACTGGAGAGTGACCTCCAGGCTAAAACACTTGCTGTGGTTGTTGCTGGGATGCTGGCTCTTAAGTTCTTCCACTGCCTTTTTGCTGAGTTCCAGTGCCCTTGCTACACCGGACCTTTCATGACTTACGGAAAGAGCAGGTAGCTAAAGTAATTCTCTGAGGCAACTTCCAGTGATCTCTGCAAAGGCACTTAGAAGTGTCTGATTCCTCATCTTAGCAGAGCCTTGCAACCCAGAGCACTCAAGCAGTATTAATGTCACCAATCTTTCTAAGAGCAAGACTCTGCTCAAGAAATTCCAGGCAATTTTTAGCCTCTGTCATTTTCAAATCAAGTAAATACGTAATTCAATAGTTTTTCACTATAACTACCACAGTTAATATTAGTAACTTCTAATTATTAGATGTATCTATTCCATCTTATATCTAATCACTACAGCTATTTTTGACAGAGTAACTTCTCTGGTGTGGAGAATACAGTGGAGAAGTAAAGAACGCTTTCCTGTTTTCATTGTTTTAAATAGCTTTCAAATAAACAACTTTGCTCTTCTCCCATTTCTCCTTCCAAACATGAAAGCAAATTCCTTAAAATCGATATCAAAGAATCTGAACACGTTTATGTTTTTCAACAACGTTGTTCATATTTAGTTTTAAGTACAACTATTTTTTCATCCAATTTGGCAGCTGCAGCCCTGAGAGTCTGCAGCTGAGCTCTGAGGATATATTTCAAGAATGTAAAATTGAATATTGACAGTTCAGACTGACTTGACACTGAAAAATATCTCTATTAAACAGGGGCCTTTACCTTGTGGAGGACTATTAGAGTGAGGTTTTTTTCTGGTACAATTTATTTAATTATAATTCAAATCAACTCACATCAACTAGTTTGGAAATATCTTTCTCTTAGTACTTATCATGTTCTCAGGCTAAAGAAGGTAAACACTACAGTGTCTCTCTCACGTAAACTCCTGCTGAGATTTTGTTACGGGATTTTTTTGTCTGTTTTTGTTTTGGTTTGTTTAGGGTTTTTTTTTATTATTTTTTAATGGAAGACTGTTTCAAAATATCTGATCTCTATTTTCTGGTCTTAAGCATCTAACTGACCGGCCAACAGAAAAATTTTTCATCATTCATAATAATCCACTTCTTCAAAACTAGGAACTTTGCCAAAAATATCTGCAGTATATTTTAAGGATTATAAGAATCACTGGGATTTTGTCCCTTTGAGAATTAGGGAGCTATAACATCCTCTGCATCAAAGCAGCTGCTGACATTTTGCAAGTCTATGTGGTTCTTTAACTACAGAAAACCAATTTGCTTCGGATTTGTTTTCTTTCCACCCTTGTTTCCATTTCAGCATAATTCCTTTTGCAAAATAGCAATGATCTGTTTTTCAGTAGAAGTTAACAGAAATTTTTATTTATTTATATTCTATTGGGGTTTTAGTAACTGTTTCATCAACATAGTATTCGGAAGTTCTAGATAAAATGTCTGTGAGCATTTCAAAGTATTTCAAATACTTTCTTTTCTCTTTTACCTACTTCTGATACCTTACTATCATTTATTCCCATTTATTATTCCCACTTGTATTTGGAAAATGGAGGATTATGCTGTCAGACACAAACACTGAAATTTTGGCACTATGGAGCTAATTTCTGCCTTAAATACGTCATTGTACATTCTTATTGCTTCAAGTTGCAACTCAGATTTAGTACTACATTTTAAAAAACCAGCAATTTGCACACATAAACAAATGGAGAATTACTTAAGAATGCAACTTAATGAGTAGTATTATTGCCAAAACAGACAAATAGAATTCTGCATGAGAGAACCAAAAAACAAGTCACTCGGGTATTATTCCACAAATAGGTAAATTACCTCCTGCTTTGTCCAGGTTAAATTTGAAGGGAGAGATATTCAGCTCTCACATGCTGTCATGGAGAGTCTACAGCTATTATCTAGAGCTGTCATCTTGTTCTATGGGGCTGGT
>NW_010973220.1:2046480-2049592 GCF_000737465.1 Haliaeetus leucocephalus
TTGAAACTTACTTCTTTGTTGGATACTTTACCTTCAGCAACACAATCTTCACAGAGCAGTGGACTGTGTAAATCCTATGAACCGGAGACAATGGATAGTGGGTATATGGGAGCCTGTGTAAAAGATGAAACCATAAGAAAACACCACAATGAAAAAGCAATTTTATCTGGAGTGATAAGATTGCATGACAGATGATCTTGTGAAATATCCTTCTTTTATGAATTTTATGATGCTCTGGAAAAGAACATAAGAGAAACCATAAAAAAATACCACAGGAGTTATATGTTTTTCAGAATAAAGTACTACTGAAGAATGGCAAACACTTACATGATCTTAATATGTATTCTGTTTTATAAAACAATGATTTTTAAAACAGCTGGTTTATTCCTATGTCGTTTCTTCTGTCATCTTAATATATTTACACACAATAGTATAGATTTAGTGAAATATTTAGGCAGCTGAAAATGTAACTTCTAAGTGCCAGGCTTCTGGGACTTTATTCATTTACCCAGACAAAGCAATGCAGTGTTATCTGAGATGCCTTAAGGCATTCAGGACATCCACATGAGCCTGACAAATGGGACACTGGACCAAGAAGAAAGTCATGTCCTTCTGCAGAATAGCTGGAGGCCAGATGGCATACCTTAGGGCATCTTAGCAAGTACTAGATGCCCATGCTTAGTCAACTGAATCCCGTTCTGAGATGCAATGTATTTTACCCTGTATAATGTTTGATGCTGACTTCTATGCAATTCTAGGACCTGGGAAATATGAACTTAAGGAAACAAGGCACATACAAAGTTCATGCAACTCTGGGGTAAACAACAGATATACAGGAGTTGCATTATTACACCATGACTTTAGGTTCAGATACCTCGTTTCAACCAAAAGTTCACTTTGCACTCTAGAGTTTACTTATTTGTTTATTTGTTTGTTTATGGGATCCAGTTGCTATTCTTCCACTACTTTAGGTACTAAAGGTTTAGGTGCAGTTGAGCTTTGCAATGAAATAAAACCCCCAAACTACCCATCATGTTGTTTTCAGAGACTTTCCGTATGTTTGTCTGTCTTCCTGAGTGGTCAGGTTTTGCCCAGGAAGTAGTTATGGTCTGTGTGATTTACATGGTTACTTAATAACATTTGCATGGTTGTTACTATCAGTGGTATTCATGAGAAACCATAAACCATTAGACTGCATATGTAATTTTTCTTTGTAAGGCAAAGCAGATGCCTGTACTGTGTTTATGTGGCAAGGTTTTGGTACCAGGGAGGGAGGCTGCAGAGGTGGCTTCTATGAGAAGACACCAGGAGGTTTCCTCATGTCAGTCAGAGACAGTTCCAGCTGGCTCCAAGATGGACAACACACCACTGGCCAAAGATGAGCCGACTGGTGATGCTGTTGGTGCCTCTGTGATAATGTATTTAATGGTACAAAGACTGCACAGCAGCTGAGAGAGAGGAGCGAGAAAATGTAAGACAAACAGCCCTGCAGACACCAAAGTCAGTAAAGAAGGAGGGGGAGGAGGTGCTCCAGGTGCCAGAGCAGAGATTCCCCTGCAGCCTGTGGTGAAGACCATGGTGAAACAGGTTGTCCCCCTGCAGCCCAGGGAGGTCCATGGGGGAGCAGATCTCCACCTGCAGCCCGGGGAGGACCCCATGCCGCAGCAGGTGGGTGTGCCCTGAAGAAAGCTGCAGCTTGTGGAGAGTCCACTATGGAGTCGTCTCCTGGCAGGAGCTGCAACCCATGGAGAGGGTAATGTAAAAGCAGATTTTCTGGCAGGACCTGTGACCTGCGAGGGACCCACACTGGAGCATTCTGTTCCTGAAGGACAGCAGGTAGCTGTAATAAGGTTTAAATTTTCTTAATTAACAAATGAAATAATCGTATCTAGGAAAACTAGTAAAATATTTCAAAGTTTCATAGTTCCAGTCAGTGTGTCATAGGTTGAAGCCTACTCAAAAGCACTACTCAGATAAGTGAAACCTTGACTGCATCTGTGCAGCGTTAACTCGGTAGATGATTCCAGTAGGTGCTAGGAAAATGAAGAAGCGTAGATAATTTTTATGGGAGAAGCTTACCAAAAGCTCTGGACAACACCTGATGTCTTTTAACAATTTAGGTACATGTGGGAAAGAAAAAAGAAGCACAGATGAACTGTTGAAAGCTTTACATCGAGATAACACATTTGGATTGGGAAATTAGAAAGTGATAGTAGCCCAGATAGCAACAGCTAAGTGGCTTTAGATATGAGACAGGTTGGCCTGAGGGGACATGACCAAAAAGGCCAGCTAAGTTAGGAAACAGTAAGTAGTGAAGACAATGGTTCCTTCATGGAAAAAGACTCATGGACATCCCAGCACTGTGAAGAAAACTGAAACCAAGGAGGAACTGCTTATGCATGGAAGCCAGGCTTCCAGCCAGGACTTGAATACAGTGACTGGTCAGAAGTCCGTGTCTGGCTCACTTGGGTCTACAGGCTGGTTTAAACTGAACCAGAGGTGCTAGGGCCCAAATTATTGTGTGAAGAGTGTGCATGTGTCTGTGGCAGGTACACCCGCCCCAAGAACACTAGAAATTTCCCGACCGTTGAACCACAGCTCTCCCTAGTGACGACTGTCATGTACGCACTTCAATCAAAAGGCAAGGCCTTCAGCCAATGAAACATTTCGGTCGAAAGAAACTTCTCAACTGTTAACCATGTACAACCACAGATCAGATTCGACTAGGGTATGAATGGAGACCCACCAGAGAACAAATTGAGTCAGTCCTCCTCAGAGCAGTGAGTCTGTTGTTAGGGACTCTCCCCTTGGGTCGGGACACTGCCCAAGGTAACCCCTGCAGGTTGTGAGCCCTCATCATATAGGTGAGGGATTGCACATTTTGGATCCTCATTTCTAAAGCTTAAGAATTCGTAAGTCACTTGTGTAGTATTGATTCCATTTGGCATCTTGGATCTGTGGTTTACTGATCTTTGTGTATGTTAAGTGATTTTGATTAGAACAAATTTCATTCCTAGTTTATCACCTGTTGGACAATTTTAGTTGGAATAAACTTTGAGTTTATCACCCACCCAATTTAATATTGTAAGCCTCCATGACAGTGTCATAGAAA
>NW_010973220.1:2052195-2053459 GCF_000737465.1 Haliaeetus leucocephalus
CGAGTTCGGAATTCCCTGGGGCTGAATTCAGGTGAAACGACACCGAACGACCGGTTGAAGGTTTCGTTGGCGGCAGGAGCAGCCTGAAGGCGGGCGGCGTTAACAGCAGGTGGCGGGGTTTCTCACAGCGGGAATTGGCGCCAAACCCCCTCAGGAGCCCGTGTAACCCGCGGCCACCCTCCCTCCACAAACACACGCTCCAGGCCTCGCTTATCCGGGGATCAGCTCAGGGCGGAGAATGAGGCGAGCCCTCCCGTCGGGCCAGGAGGGGCAGAGCGGACCCCCTTGCTTTCCGGACTCCCGCTCCCAGAGGAGCCCGCCGGCGGCTGGAGCCGCTCCCAGGCCCAGACCCGGTCGGCGGTTGGTGTCGGAAGGGGTGAGGTGTGGGGGTTACGGGAAAAGAGAAAGCGCTCACCGGCCCTGGCTCCAGCGCGGCTCCCCTCAGCCCAGGGGTCCCGCTCCACAGGGCACGGGCACGCGGGGCTTCAGTTCGCGCCCTTTTATCCCCTCCCGGCCCCTCCTTCGGGCGGGCACTCGAGCTCATTAGGCTAATTAGGTGTGACGGGCGGTTTGGGCTTCCAGAACCTTCGGGAAATGGGTCGGTGGGCTATTTGGGGGTCATTTGGGGAGTAACTTCTCCCTCCCTGCAGGCACGACCGTTGTTTGATCTTTGCCCGTACATGGTGAGCTGCCCTGCTCAGCACCTCGGAACGTGGAACTGCACATCCTCGGGCACAGCACAGCCCTCTGTGCCCTGTTGCTGAGGTTTGGTGCTGATGGGCTTCTTCACCTGTGGTTCATCATTGCTATGCAGGTTTGTTGTTATGCAGAACTTGCCCCACTTGTCATGACCCAGACTGGACAGACCAGGGAGTCGTGTTTAATTCGAAATTCCCTCGGGCTAAATTAAGGTGAAACAACACCAAATGATCAGTTAAAGATTTTATTCATGACAGAAGCAAACTGAACTGGGGAGGCATGGTAGTAGGTGGCAGGGTTTCTCACAACAGGAATTGGCATAAGACTACTTCTGTAAACCGTGTAACCATATACATCGATTCAGGGAATAAGGAGATCCCTCCCGTTGAGTCACGAGGTTCAGAGCAGACCCCCTTGCTTTCCAGACTACTCCTCAGAGAAGGGCCCAGGGGCAGCTGGATCCGCTTGTCTCAGACTTGGTCAACAGTTTATATCTTGAAACGGATGAGGTGTAGGGATCGTGGGAAAGGAAAGAGAGAAGACAGAGAGAAAGGGAGAGAGAAAG
>NW_010973220.1:2053469-2055850 GCF_000737465.1 Haliaeetus leucocephalus
TGCAGGGTTTGTCTTTAAGCAGAACTTCCCCCACCACAATGTTTGAGACATTAACTCTTTCAGTCTCTCACAGTATTTGAACCGAATGGCCTATTTAAAGACATTGTCTTGTACCTTTTGCAAAACAAACTCGAAAGGCTCCACAGGTACGTAAAACCTTCCCAGTGACAGTCTGTAGACTGGCCTGTTACAGTACCATCAGTGAAGCAAACCACAGTGAGACCTACTGTCCTAAATTGCTTACAATTTTTCAAAGGCTTTGCTGAGAGTCTGTATTTTAAAGAGGAAGCTTAGGTCTGGTTTACACTTAGAAGCTGTGCATCATCTGATACCTCACATTTTAGAGTACCATCAAGATTTCTATTTCACCAAACTTTAGGCTGTCGATGGCATGTTAATAAGATGCTTATGTAGAAAAATTCAGTGAAGCAGTATCAGTGCTGTTTCTACAGTGTGATAGCAGGAAAGGACAAGAGAGGTTTTACTGTTCTTCCACTCATCAGTTATATCTCCCTTGTTCACTTTCATAGAATCCCAGAATTCCTGAATTCTGTTTTTTTCCATTTTTTAGAAAAGGTGGTATCAACTAATAAACTAGATCTCATGGTACCTTGAAGACCAGTGAATAATCAATCATACATAGATATGACTGTTATATATAGATACACGTGTGTGAAGAAAGCTAAAAAATAAAATAGATTTAGGGTATCAATATTCAAAGGAGAGGAAATGCTGGTCTTAAAATTCCTGAAGAACTTGGTGGGCTGATAATGTCCATACATTTTGATGCAAAATTTAAATATATATGCAGATTATTGTCACAAAAAGTATTTCCCTGTCTGCTGACCCTTTTGTCTACAACCTTCTGTCCTCATCAACCACTATCTTCACAAATCCTTTTTTCTCCATCCATTCACTTAATCATAGACCTCTTAAAACTTCCAGTCCATTATTCTCTGTCAGACTTTGCTAGCTTCACTTGCCCTTCTGATTTTTTTTTTTCCCCAAGTCTTCCCTCAGTCTCCTGCTTTACACAGATGATATACCTATATAAATGTATTTTCTTTTGGAATAGACTATCAAAACTTTTTTTTTTTTTTTAATTAAGATTTCCTTTAATTTCTTCTTGAATTTTACCAGTCTGTAGACAGATAAACATACATTTCAAATTGCATTTCATCTCAGTGTGCATTTTTTCCAATTTTGGATTCCCACCTTTGATTCTGCATAGTTAGGATTATTCTTTTGTTCTAACTCATGATCTATACACAAATCTGTATCTGTCCCATCTAAATAATTTCTCCTTTTTCACTTTGCAAATCTGGTAGAACAAACATACTTGTTTTCATATACAACTGATACTAAGTCACAGTAACAATTCTCATAGCTATCTTTGCGTAGTTTTCTCTTTTGACTAAGTATCTGTTGCATTGGAACAGCTATCACATCCATTCTCCATCATTTTTTACAACTGTATCCCCTTCCCTCACCTGATATGAAAAATCCTTGACATAAGGAGAGACCCTTGGAGACCGAAAAGAAGACATACAAAGCACATCTTTCAGAAAAGCAAGAAGGAGGACCCAGGTTGCTGTAAGCTATGAAAGCTTTCCTTAGTCCCTGGGAAGAGTGTGGAGCATGTCCTCTTGGAATATGCTTTCAAATATGGAAAGAACAAGAATGTCATCAGGAGCAATCAGCATGAATCTACCAAGGCAAAATCATGCTTGACCAAGCTCAATGCCTTTGATGATGAACTGACTGCCTCTGTGGATGAGCTGAGAGCAGTAGATGCAGTATATACCTTGACTTCACCAAAGCTTTTAAGATGGACTCCCAGGGCAGTGTCATGAAGCTGAGGATGTATGGCATGGAGAGCAAACTCTGAAGGCAGCTGAATTGGCTGAATTAAAGGGCAGCAATTACTGGCAAATCTCCTGGGCTGAAGCTTGCTTTGTCAAAAAAAAGTTTGGGTTAATTCATTTTGCATGTTTTAGTGAAGTAATACAACTAAACCAGCAGATTAACTCCTTCAGACAGCAAATGCTATGTCTCTACTGGGGGGTTCGTATTTTTAATGCCAGAGGTTCTTTAGCGTAGCCAAGACCTAAATAACATCAGCAACCAGCCCTATTATACTCCACTTGTATTTCAGGAGCAGGAAGTAACCTTTCTGAACAGACGTAAGCTTTGGGTATTTTGTTTTACCTTTACAAAGAACTGCTCCATAAATCCATCAGGGTGCTAAAGCTAATGATGGTTTGTCACTTCAGACAGTTTTGAAGGTAGCACTTTAGTGGAGAATTGTGTGTTTTGGGTTTGTGTGGCGGGGTTTTTGGTAGCGGGGGAGGAGGCCACAGGGCTGGCTGCTGCTGGAAGCT
>NW_010973220.1:2055860-2142044 GCF_000737465.1 Haliaeetus leucocephalus
GAGGGACCCGCGACGGGGCAGTTTGTGAGGAACTGCTGCCCGCAGGAGGGACCCACGCTGGAGAAGTTCGTGGAGGACTGTCTCCCGCAGCGGAGCAGGGGAGGAGCGCGGAGTCCTCCTCCCCCTGAGGAGGAAGGAGCGGCAGAGACAAGGTGTGACGGACTGACCCCAACCCCCATTCCGGAGGGAGAGAGAACCGGGAGTGGGGCTGAGCCGGGAAGGAGGGAGGGCTGGGGGAAGGGGTGCTAAGGTGTGGGTTTACTTCCCTAATATCCTTGTTTTGGTTTGATTGGTAGTAAATTGATTTTGTTTCTTTCCCAAGTTGAGTCTGTCTTTTGCCCGTGACCATAATTGGTGAGTGATCCCTCCCTGTCCTTGTCTCGACCCACGAGCGTTTCTTTATATTTTCTCCTCCTCATCCCACCAGGGCTGGGGTGGGGAGGAGTGAGCAAGCGGCTTCATGGTGCTTTGTTGCCAGCTCGGCTTAAACCATGACATATATATGTACCTGAAGTTGGGTGCAACAAACATGGAGCCAGGCTCTTTTCAGTGACAGGACCAGAGGCAATGGACATAACCTGAAGAACTGCAGGTTCCTTCTGAATATAAGGAAACACTTTTTTACTGTGAGGGTGACCAAGCATTAGCACAGGTTGCCCAGAGAGGTTGTGGAGTCTCCCTCCGTGGAGATATTCAGAAGCCATCTGGACGTAGTGCTGGGAAGCCTGTTCTATGGGGCCCTAAATAGGAGGGGGGGGGGGGCAGGCTCACCATAAGCAGTAGGGATTGGACTAGGTGACCTCAAGAAGTCCCTTCCAACCTCCACCATTCTTATTCTGTAATTAATGCTGCTTCTAAACAGCATCTAAGAGACATCTAAACATAAGGCAAGACAGACGAAATTACTTTTGACAAAAAAAACTTAATTGTGAAATTTATGGTCTTTGAGTTCATGATCTCAAACTGTAGACTTTTATGATAGTCTTTTTTCTGTTATTTTCTTATGTTAAGTGCAAAATGAAAACAAAGATTTTATTATTGTCCCTTCCAAGTTGTATCATCTGAGAATTTTAGACATTTGAATTTACAATACAGACTTGTACTACTGCTTAAGCTGATAGTCTAAATGATAAAAGCCACAGGCTGCAGCTTTTGTGTGGAACAGATGCAAAGAGAGGTTAGTAACATACTGTACAAATTGAGAAATCTAGCTCCAGGTTCTGGAAGACAATTTTACTGAATAATTGTACATGATTTGCTCCCAGTGTAGCTATTCCAAGCATCTCCAACATTATTCCTCACCTTCTAGCCTCCAACTTTTTTTCCCTCTCCAGGTTTTGCCTTCATTTCTTTTGTTTGGATGATTCTGCAGTTTAGTAAACCTTGATTGCTGAAAAACACCTTCCCATGTCTTCACATCTATGACAAGCTGCTTTTCTTTGTCCCTTAGTGCTCTTAACTATAGGCAAACCTATCTGCTTTCCCCTTCCTGCTTCTTGCATGTGAGTGAGGAGATCACTGAGAAGAGCTCACCTCACCCTCTTACTCTCAGTTCCTGCCTTACCTGGAAAGTTGTCCCTCGTATCAGTATTTCAAGTCTCTAAGTATTGCTCCATAAAATGTTTGCAAAGATGTTTTGTGGTAGGAAAAGGAAAAAAAAAAATCTTAAAACTGTTTGAGCTGAATACTGCCAAATGAAACTTCCTAGAAAAGAATCAGTATGAGGTAGATGATGAAATGTAAATGTTCAAAGACCTGGCAAACCAAGAAAGATTGTTCTCTGTTTTGAAGAAGTTTTGAAGTCTGGGAAAACTCAGTTATACATAGCTACACTAGGGCTAGCCTATGTTGTGTATAATATGGATATATAGAATTTCTTACAGGAAGGAAAATTGTGGCACTACTTTTTCTTCTTTCAAGATATTATTGCTGTTAGTTATAAATGTTTCTGTAACAAGAGTTCTATAGCTGGCTGGGGCGAAACACTGAATAAAACTTAACCAGACTATGAAAACAGTCAGTAATGGAATTATTTACTTAATATAAACACATTCTTACTGTTGTGTTTTCTGCCACTACACAGCTTCTTTTCATAAAAGATGAAACACAACATTCAGTGCCCAGGATATTGTCAAATGTTAAAAGATAATAATTATGAATATAATTTGTCCAATGGAACTAACTAATTTCCTATTTTGTAAGAATAACTAAGGCATTGTAAGTGAGGAATTATTAATTTTTTTTGGAATAAAAAGAACACTGTGGAGTTAATTGGTTTATTTTTCTTTTAAAAATAATCAAATCAATTATCATAGCAAGTAAAGCATTTATTCCTTAATATCTAAGAGCAGCTGTCTTCATGTTTTCTATCATCTGTTTCACTCCCCAAAGGGAGAAGAATATTCTTTACTTGCTCCTCAGTATTTTTTGCAAAGCCTCAGAGAAAACAGTGTTTTTCCTGAACTCAAGTAAATGTACCCAGCCTTCCTTCCCTCCTTCCCTCTTCTCCTCTTCTTGGCTGTGGCCTTTCACTATTGGTCCTGGAATTCCTCCACCTGGAAGCACAAAGTCACTAATTCATTATTCTTGCAACAGTGAAAATGTTGAATTCCCAGGAATATGAAGGTTATGTTTCTGTGAAATATATTTAGTTATCAGTTCTAGGAAGATAAGGAAGTTGTTAGATCTGTTTTTCTTTATATTAGAAATGCTATGCCCTAAGTCTGGTTGGTTTTGTCTGTGTGTTTGTTTTTATCTGGGACAAATCTTTCTCATCTTTGAGGTCAGGATTGAACAAGCTGAGAATACAATTAACAGCTTAATAAAGTTGTTAAACAAAAGAGATTTGTAGGCAAATGGCAGCAGAGCATTTAATATAAAGCTGGAAAAGAAAAAGATGGGGGGGTTATTTTGTTGGGGGGGGGGTGTATATGCTTCTAAAAGGCTGTTAAATCCTTAAAGCCGACTCAAACTCTTGCAGATAGAAGCAAGTATCTATGGACAGAACAGGAGAGAGTCAAAACAGTGTCTCAAGTCAGAATGAGTATAAGTGGTACACAGAATCCATTTACCCTTTTTGAAAAAAAATAGTAAGTTCAAAATATTATATACCCTACAGATTAACAGTTTCAAAATAAAATTCCTGTTACTAATTCTCAAATCAATCCATTACCAGTATGTAATACTAATGTTGCAATTACACTAGGTCATTTATACTGCATAAAGTGGTGCCTACCTTTTTAACACATAGCTCACTTTGTGGAACAGGGAAGACAAATTGTCATTTCCCTCCTTTTGTGTTCTTGTGACTTAAAATCCTCAAGAAAACAAAAGAAATACTATTTCAGGATCAAACTGTGAAATGCTGGTATTAGTAATGAGATGCTCCTTAGAGATAATCGTACCATTAATGGCTTTTAAATCAATTGAAACAAATCTCTGGAGCTGCTTGGCTCTTTGTCAAATTAACGCTATGATAATACCTATATCAACACTTCTTGTCAATTGAATATGCACATTATCACATAATTAATAAGATGGAGTTTATTTTACTTTATGCCAATAAGTCCACATTTACCCCTGTTCATCTTATTTTTTTCTTCAGACTTTTATTTGCTTACTTGTTTATACTAGGATACTTAATAAAATAGTCATTAATTTTATATTCCTTTGGATTCACTGTGACAAAGTTAATTAGCATAACATCAAAAACTCCAAAGGAGACATTCCTGACAATCAAAATCCTCAGAAAGCTCAATAATTTTCTGGTAACATATGGTTCCCATTCTCATTCACATTCTAATCCAAGTTGGAAAGTAGTAGGCTGTTGCATTTAGAAAATCCTACCTGGGCAGAGGCAGGATCTGACAAATACAGTATTAAACTTTTCTCTACCAGGTTTCACTGCTGGTTCAGACTAAATTGTTCTCTCACAATCTCAGGATTCTTCAGGATCCTCTACCTAAAATTACTCCATCCCACATACACTGTAGCTGAAAACAATACCCACCAAAAACCTAATTCTTTTTAAGTGCTTCATCAAAGCATGTGTATTAACAAGTTCATCCAATGGTGACAGTAGACAGTGACTTGGTCAATATAAGGTTTCCTTGTTGGGGTCCCCTTCTCTCTCAATTGACCATAGAGGGAACTTTGGTCAACAAAATTCTAAACTTAGTCAGCTTTAGTGCCAGGAATTAGGTGATATAAATATGAAATGAAGTGTTTATCATTTTATTTTCTCAGCAAATTTTCTTTATTTCAAATTAATTTTTTTCCCAGCTACCTGAAATGAAGGGCAGCAATGATAATTATCTACTGTTTAACCCAAGAAACCCCAGTGATCTTTAATGTAAAAGCACAATACTTTCAACAACGCTGAAAAGTTAATGATCTAAGATATGCAGTAGTTATTTCTTGCTATTATTCCTAGGCATAACATAGAAGCAAAAGAAGGAAAAAAACCCAAACACAAAAAGCCAACACACACAAAAGACTCAATAGGTCCATTTCTCTATAAGAGATCAGTGGCAGAGGAGAGAGCAGACTTTTGTCCTCTACAGCAACAGTCAGCTTCCACAGTCACAAGACCAAACTGTTTTGCTCCTGCTCCTTTTGTTGAACTTCTGATATCTACAACTATTCTACTGACAATAACTGATTTAAAACATAGTTGGCCTTTTCTAGAAACCTGATCACACACATTTACTCATTGAATTACAGGTATGGGATAAAGGTGCTATAGTAAACGCTGTATCGTAACAGCATTTGTACAAAGGAGCTGAAATAATACTATTGAGAAGATCAAATCTGGGCATCTTCTACGTTTTGATTTTGCAACCATAACACGTTTTTAATATAAATTTAGACTGTAATTATTAAATACTTAATTTGAAGTATTATGCAAGCATTTATTGTACTAATAGAATATATTAATGTCCTCTCTTGTATGTTTTACTAATCTACTGAAGAGCAAAATAACCATAAGTATTAATTATTGTTATTAGAGCATTATTAATACAAGGAAGTGTTTTGCTTTAAGATACATTGCAAAGTCTGAAGTTCAATCTTTCCACATCAGTACAGCAAGAAGCTTCCAAAAATACCCTTTGGAAATTGATCATATGAAGTTCTCCTAGCTTTGCCATCTTCTAGTTTGCAAATTGAAACACTGTCCTGTTACTTCAGTGTAACATTATGAAGAGGTAGATATGCAGGGGAGGAGGGGTGCTGTTGTAAATTATTTCTGATAATTTACTAATTTCTACTGCTTTGTTTTGTTTAGTTTGCAATGTTTACACCATGAGAAGAGCATGAGTTTCTAAATCTCTGTTGTTGCCCACTGAAGTGAGGATGGGGCAAAGCCAAGGCCAGTCCAGATGTCAGTCCATGGGTAGGGGTCAGGTTCAAGACTCAAGGGGGAACTGGGTCAGACACAGCCCTAGGACAGCGAGGTGTTCTGGATTCGGCTGGGATAGAGTTAATTTTCACCAGAAGCTGGGAGGGGGCACAGCCAGGATAGCTGACCTGAACTAGGCAAGGGGATAATCGATACCATATGACATCATGCTCAGTATATAACTGGGGGAGCTGGCTGGAGGGGAGGGGTGATCATGGCTTGGGAACAGGCTGAGCATTGGCTTCTGGATGGTGATCAATTGCATTGTGCATCACTCGCTTTATGTATTCTTTTATTAGTCTTATTATTTTTTCTCTCCTTGTGTTGACCTATTAAACTATCCTTATCTCAACCCATGAAGCTTCACCTTTTTCTTCCAAATTTCCGCCCCATCCCATGGTGGGGGGAGCAGGGGAGAAGTGAGCCATCAGCCATGTGGTGCTTAGTTGCCACCTGGGCTTAAACCACGACACAGTGCCATGGGGATGGAATGAGGCCAGGCTGGGATGTCAGCATGTGGGTCAGACCCTGCTCTGGTCAGACCCCTCCATGGCTGGGCACGGCAGAGCTGGGGTGGAGCTGGAGATCAGCGCTGCTGCAGTGTTGCTGGTGTGGGAACTGACAGCCCTGGGCTGGACTGAAAGAAGGTCTTGGGCCCATGGGCATTTTCAGCTGTAAAAAGCCACTAAAAATGTAAGAAATGAAAATGCAGTTATTGATTTGTATTTAACAGATCCTTTCTTTGCTGCCTTGGTGTCTTCGCAGGGGATGTGAGCCTCTTAGCCAAGCCATCTCCCCTTGTAATTGATATTGATCTCACCACTAGGCTAGTCCCTGAACTTGTAACCCTGCTGGTTTTATTTTCTAATAGAACAAGCAGGTACACCCAGGGCAGCTTCTCTTGTGTAAAGCTTTTCTGTAGTTTTGTTTCTCCATAGGCTTGCAACCAGTTTGTTTCTCGACTTGTTTGATCTATTTCTGTTTATTGATTCTTCACAAGTGCATGCTTTTTTGCTCTCCAGAATTGTGCCACAAGGACATTCATCCTCAGGCAGGAGAATGAGGTGCTTCCTCTTTGTCCTTGTTAACATTTTTCAATTTACATGACCACTTTATTTGCATGTCTTTTCCTTGCAGGCTGTTACTGCTAATTGTTTTCTTGTAACATCGATAGACTTCTGTAATCATATATCATAATTTGTACACAGAAATCACTAGATTAATAGCTTGTATTTCAGACTGTAGAGTGTCCATGACTATGAGTTATTAGCATAGATGATAGCTTCGAAATTCACTTTCTAGTCATCAGTTCTAAGGGTTATGTCAATATATTACTGCGGTAAAAGACAATAAAAAATTTTTCTATAAATACATTAGCAACAAAAGGTGGGCTAAGGAGAATCTCAATCCTTTATTGGATGCGGGGGGAAACATGGTGACAAAGGATGAGGAAAAGGCTGAGGTAATTAATGCTGCCTTTGCCTCAGTCTTTAATAGTAAGGCCAATTGTTCTCAGGGTACCCAGTCCCCTGAGCTGGAAGACAGGGACAGGGAGCAGAATGAAGCCCCCATAATCCAAGGGGAAATGGTTAGTGACCTGCTACACCACCTAGACACGCACAAGTCTGTGGGGCCAGATGGGATCCACCCAAGGGTACTGAGGGAGATGGTGGAAGTGCTCACCAAGCCACTTTCCATCATTTATCAATAGTCTTGGCTAACCAGGGAGGTCCCAGTTTAACCTCCAGCTAACCAGCAAATGTGACGCTGATCTATAAGACGGGCTGGAAGGAGGGTCCGGGGAACTACAGTCTGACCTCAGTGCCAGGGAAAGTTATGGAGCAGATCATCTTGAGTGCCATCACATGGCACATACAGGACAACCAGATGATCAGGCCCAGTCAGCATGGGTTTATGAAAGGCAGGTCTTGCTTGACTAACCTGATGAAGAAAATTTTCTTCTTGTGTGTGGTAAACAGCTGTTCTTCAGAGAAGTCCACCAGTTGAGCGGTTTGTTTCTTCTACTAGCAGAAACAGGTTGAGTATTAGTCTTCATTCTGTTACATTATACTGTGATGTACATGACTGCAAGCACCACTGGAATCTGGAAATCCAAATATGGTGAAATGGCATATATGCTTTATGTGATAAAATGTTATGTTCCATATCAAATATTGTCTTCATTTTTTTGTACATCACAGTATAAGTATATAAGAGAATTTACAGGCAGCTTTAATTTTTCAGAATTTTTTTGCATCTGTAACTTGCTTAACTCATTCCCTTAGCAGGGAACACAGGCTTCCTGTTAATTTTACTCAGCTTAAGATTTCATAGTTGATGGCAACTTTGATACTCACTTTCCTTTGAAGTATATCTCACTCTGCATCTAATTGTACTTTTCTCAATATGGGAATCTTCCACATTTACTTTGGAGTTTAAAATGCATGATTCACTCAGCAGACACATCATACCAAGTAGAATGAATATGTAAAAAGCCTTTTTGAATGGCAAACAAATCAAAACCAACCAACCAACCAACCAACAAAACCCCACCAAATAAAATCTAGCTTATCGTTATGTGAGAAAACCTAAGAAAGTACAAAATTCTAGACCAATGAAACCTATATGAAGGAAAGAATTTTTCTGAAGACAAAAGTAGAAACTGTTAGGAAAGAACTTTATTGATAAGAGTAAAAATCATATGGACTTTATAAACAGAAGATTATTTCTACACTAGCAAATTAAACAGGACAACAACAAAACAGTAGGATTGGAATGCACTTAAAAAGATCGGTAAAGTATCTTTGACCAGTGCCAATTAACAGTCTCACAAGCAATAGCAGAGCATGATTCAAAGAATACCACAGACAAGAAACTATATCTAGTAGACAACACAGCCAAGGTCACCATATTAGGGAAGGGCAGGGAAGGAGAATTTAGTTTTACAGACAAGACCTGTGGCATATCAGCTGTCTGTGGTGCCTGTTTTATTTAAGAATACAGGCCCAGTCAGAAGGACCCATTAATTGAATTTCTGTTCTTCATTAGGTTCTCATGGAAAACATTCTGGATTTAATTCTTACTTGTGAACTCCTTCAGAATAAGAAAGCCTCCCACTCATGGTGCTCCCAGGAGTGGGAGCTTCAAAATGCAGAAAAGTGTGTGCTCTGAGACTCTTGTCAGGAGGAGCACTCAAGAGCTTTCCTCAGTGGAGGGGAAGGGAGGTAGTTCTGTTACAGGTCCAGTCACAGCCAGTTAACATAGTATGTGTTTGCATCTGGCAAGCTAATTCCTTTATATTTCTCTCCCATATGTATGTGTATGAATAAGTAGGACTCCAGGCAGGTTTATCGGTGGTTTGTGCTTCGTAAGCTTTATCATGTCCCCTTGGCCTTTTCTCTTCCAGAAAGCTTCTCTTCAGCACCCCCTGCCACCCATCCCTCCCCACCAATCTATCTAGGTCATGTTTTCCAGACCTCATAGTATTTCTCTTGCTTTCCTCTAGATTGTGTCCCATTTATTCCCCCTAATACTTTCTGTAAATGGCAGTCATTATTGTGTACTGTTCCCTCAGGGTCCTCAGCAATGCCATGTAGAAGGGAGCAACTGCTTTTTGTTAGCACTTACTGTATTATCTCCCCGAATACTGTTCCATGCTTTTTCTTTATTTTCACAAATTGTTGTCTAATATTCACCCTTTTATAAGTCTAATCCCCAAATCCTTTTTGCATGCACTGTTCCCAAGGCAGTTTTTCCATATTTGGTAAATTGGCATTTAATTTCTTCACTTTAAGCCTACCACTTACCTTTATTTTATTTCATGACTTCCCTTTTGGATGGTGCCTTCAGTTTATCAATAACATTTTGACTTCTGACAGCATTCTCAAAAGTGTTGATATCATTTTTCAGCTTGACAGCCTTGGAAAATTTTAAATATGAATCTCTGGCATCATTCAACTTGAAAAATCCAAAGAAATGTGATATGGGGAATGCCCCACTGGAACTCCCCTTGAGATGCTCTTCCAGTTACATAGGAAGCTTTGATGCTATCTCCAAGATTATGCACCCATACAGTGGTGATTACACATCTTCCTTTGAAATTACCTGTTTATGAAATCTTCATTTAGAAAAGATCAAAATTTGAAGTCAACATACAGAAGGGACTATGAGGTTCTGACTGGTTCGTTATGAACAAAAATTAGGAAGTATCTTTTGTAAACTAAAAATGTAGTCATATGTTTGATTTACAGCCTAGCCATGGTGATAACTGCTCAGTTTAGGGTTAAACATGATACATTGTCCTTTAAAGAGGACCACTACTTCATAGCCTCACTATGCAAGCCTGATTACTTTGTATAAACTATGCATACTTTACTAACGATTATGCCCTTGAAGAGGGAAATAAAGACTGATAAAAGGAAACATCCTGCTGCAGAAGGTCAGATGATTGCCAAAGCAACATGAACTAGGAGAAAGGTAAAGGTGGCAGGAGAAGATTATGACCTCTGACTCAATTCAAAGCTAGAACTTACCCCCCACAGACACACCTGCAAGGAGCATACATGCTAATTTACGTAGCAAGCGAAGCTAATTTAAATATAACTGGCCAATAGTAGATGAGACGGTGACTACTAACCAATGAATGTAAATTTAGGCGGGTTTTTATTAATCATGTAACAGAATAAATACATCGTTTTTCTTTAGTGTGGTGTGCCAGCTTTGTAGGGTTACCAGCTGGCACCCATCTCTGCGCAGATATGAAATAAACAGATATCTCGGCTCTGTGTGTAAGACTAGCTCATTGCACAGCAGGTACTGAACCCTGCTTGTGGGACACTAAACTTTCTGGTCAAAGAAGTGGAATTAAGACAGTAAGCAGAAGTAACAGGTACTGAATCCTTTTAAACATAGCCCATTTCAACTAAAATAAAACAAAACAGGAAAACATAATTATCTTCTTCCCCTGCATTAGACAAATGAGAAAATTAAGATTTTCATGAACATCTGTAAAGTGCCTTTAAATATAATTCTCAAGTTTACTGTTTGCCACATTTGAGCCATAAAACTATGATCATGGAAGCTTAGTTCTACAGCAAGTATTTAATAGGAATTTTTGTTTGTTTGATTATTTGTTATAAATTTCACCTTTTTAAAGGAACTTGCCAAAATAAAACTTTAAAATGTTAAGTACAATTTTTTTCCACTAATCTGAAGCAAAAAATATGTTTATCCTCAGAATTAAATATTCAGCATTTAGATAATTATTTGGGGAGATGGGAAGGTAAGGTCTATTAATGGTTGATTTCTTTTAAAGATATAATCTAACTCCAGGACCATGATACAATTTAAAGGGCAGCAGATACTATAAATGATAAAATTGAGGTGGCTTTTTCCTTAGCCTGCAAAAAATATGATACATTGTCAAGAACGTAACAGGAAAACAAAAACCGTAACTGTATCCTTGGACTCATACTTCACATTTTTGCAAATAACTTAATCTTTGTTCCTGCAAATTCATGCTTACTGAAATGAATGTAAGAACTTTAGGCTAAAAATTAAGTAGTTTTACATTAGGTGTAGGGCCTTAACACCTTTTAGTTGAAAATAATGTGCTTCAAGGTCTTACAGAAAAGCAAATGTTAAAAGAAGACAGATAATAAATATTTCTAATGTTTAAGAATCAGCCCTTGCAAAAATCACATTTCTCTAAATAATACATTGGGCTTAATGGAATTACTGTTACATAGATTTTGTTTTTCCCGAAGGGAATATGCATATGTTGTCAGAGTCCAATATTGTCTGACAGGTTCTTTTAGATATACCACACAGGGAAGGTTTAATGTTTTAAGACCAAATTTACTTATCTGAAGATACTTGATGCTTCATGTGATTTAGTAGAGTGATACAGCAATGTAGTGAAATCACAACAGAAGTGCTACATACCAGTTTTAATATGGAGTTAGATCATAATACAAACATGATTCCCATTACCAATCTCTATATGCTCACTATCATGAGACTGGACAGCCCCAGTCACTGGGAAGGAATACATAGATTCAAGCCTGTTGCTCTCTTCAAGAGTCATTTTGTTGGTTGCTCAGTTTTTTTACTTTAGGTTTGGCTGAGACATATATACACTTCTCCCATGCTGATCTGGCTCAGTCAGGAAGATATTCACAACTTTTCTTGATTAACTCAGAGAACGACATTTACACAATCAGCTGATCCACCCAACTGATAAAGTGACAGCTGATGCATTTATCTAAATAAATGGTCTTCCGGCCACCCTCTGGTCCCCTTTGTATTGAGATGAGTTCATCTTTACAGCAGCTGTGATCACTCCCCATATTCTACCCTGAGCTTCACAAGCACATCACCTGTGCTCATCTCCTCTGACCCTTCTTCCATGGTAGGGTTTTTTTGATCAGTCACATATGTATATATCTGTGTGTGAAAAGCTGTCGTAGTTTAACCCCAGCTGGTAACTAAGCACCACGCAGCTGCTCACACAATTCCCCCCACCCCCCTGCCCATCCCTCAGTGGGATGGGGGAGAGAATTGAAAAAAAAAGAAAGGCAAAACTCATGGGTTGAGATAAGAACAGTTTAGCAGAACAGAAAGGAAGAAACTAAGAATGATAATAACAACAAAAATAAAATGACAGTAGTAGTGTCCTGGCTGTGTCCCCTCCCAACTTCTTGTGCCCCTCCAGCCTTCTTGCTGGCTGGGCATGAGAAGCTGAAAAATCCTTGACTTAGTCTAAACATTACCTGGCAATAACTGAAAACATCAGTGTGTTATCAACATTCTTCTGATACTGATCCAAAACACAGCACTAGACCAGCTACTAGGAAGACAACTAACTCTATCCCAGCTGAAACCAGGACAGTAGCTTTACTACTTTCTTGGGAATGACGTTAATACTGCTGTTTTACAGCCATGATATTTAGGCTTGATGTGCATATGAAAAACTTTTATCTCAGTATTCATACTTCAGAGTTTCCCATTCATGCAGTTTTTAGACATAAAGTAAATATAATTTTGACAGGATTTTGAGAATATGAATATCAGAGATTTATAGAATTAATTGGTGCTATTGAAGAGTGTGAATACTGTAAGTGTAAGACTGACATAATGAATTGGGCATTACTTTTATTCAGATGAGGAAAAAATGTTCAGTTTCTTTTAACTGACTATAGCAAGTTTCTCATTCTTTTATCTGGCAGACTGATGAATCTGAAGTAGGAACTATACTGTTTTAGTTATGTCAGATATTAAAAGTTTATGAACTGTATAAATTAATAGGATTGTAAGGTATTCTGCTTTTCATCACCCTTTGCATGAGCTTTTCGCTTGCCTCTCTCTAGACTATATGAAGTGACAAAAATGATGCCTAAAATTTAATTAGACTCCTAACATGATTTCCTGATTTAGGTACTGTATGTTATGCACCACAAATAGCTTACTAAGTTTTATGTCATTTGAAACATGCTGTCATTAGCTTCTTAACACAAAACCAAATACTTCTTTCTGTGTTTCTTGTAGTCAAAATTTTCTGCAGTTTTCTACATTTGCCTCCATAAAAGGTCTCCTATTTAGTGCTGTAAGCAAAAGGGTTTTCCCATTGTACTTCTGATAAGATATTAAATGGAAAAGTAATTCCCTCTCATAGAATCAAGGAAGTTACACGCTTTACTGTACTGTTGTAGTTATCTCTGTGTCCTGGTTTCAGCTGGGATGGAGTTAACTGTCTTCCTAGTAGCTGGTACAGTGCTATGTTTTGAGTTCAGTATGTGAAGAATGTTGATAACACTGATGTTTTCAGTTGTTGCTCAGTAGTGTTTAGACAAGAGTCAAGGATTTTTTCAGCTTCTCATGCCCAGCCAGGGCACCTGACCCAAACTGGCCAACAGTGTATTCCATACCATGTGATGTCCCATCTAGTTTAGGAACTGGGAAGTGGGGGGCAGGGATTCGCCGCTCGGGGACCGGCTGGGTGTCAGTCGGCGGGTGGTGAGCAGTTGCCCTGCGCATCATTTGTACATTTCAATCCTTTTATTACTACTGTTGTCATTTTATTGGTGTTATCATTATCATTATTAGTTTCTTCTTTTCTGTTCTATTAAATCATTCTTATCTCAACCCAGGAGTTTTACTTCTTTTCCTGATTTTCTCCCCCATCCCACTGGATGGGGGGGAGTGAGTGAGCGGCTGCGTGGTGCTTAGTTGCTGGCTGGGGTTAAACCACGACACTCTGGGTTATCAATTAATTTAAATCAAGACATAAAGAGATTAGTCCTCTGGACAGTGATGATAAGTCTTGCTGGATGTAGCAGGCAAAGGAAATGAAATAGGAGGGTATGATGGGTTGACCTTGGCTGGCTGTCAGGTGCTCACCAGGTCGCTCTATCACTCCCCCTCCTCAACAGGAGAGGGGAAGAAAATATGATCAAAAAGCTCATGGGTCAAGATAAGGACAGGGAGATCACTCACCAATTACCGTCACAGGCAAAACAGATTGAACTTGGATAAATTAATGTAATTTATTGCCAATTAATAACAGAGTAGGATAGTGAGAAATAAAAGCAAAACTAAAACCACTTTCCCCCCACCCCTCCTTCATTCCAGGCTCAACTCCTGGCTCTTTCACCTCCTCTTACCAAGTGGTGCAGGGGGATGGGAATGGGGGTTGTGGTCAGTCTGTAACATGTTGTCCCTGCTGCTCCTTCCCTCCTCACACTGTTCCCCTGGTCCAGGCTGGGATCCCTCCTGTGAGATACAGTCCTTCACAAACTGTTCCAATGTGTGTCCTTCCTACAAGCTGCACTTCTTCAAGAACTGCTCCAACATGGGTCCTTTCCATGAGTACAATCCTTCAGGCACAGACTGCTCCAGCATTGGTCCCCCATAGGGCCACAGGTCCTGTCAGAAAACCTGCTCCTGTATGGGCTCCTCTCTCCATGGGTTGCAGCTCCTGCCAGGAGCCTGCTCCTGTGTGGGTTTTCCCCAGGCTGCAGCTTCTTCAGGGCATATCCACCTGCTCCAGCATGGGCTCCTCCACAGGCTGCAGTGTGGATTTCTTTACCACCGTGGACCTCCCTGGGCTGCAGGAGGACAACCTGCCTCACCATGGTCTTCCCCACGGGCTGCAGGGGAATCTCTGCTCCGGCGCCTGGAGCACCTCCTCCCCTCCTTCTGCACTGACCTGGCGATCTGCAGGGTTGTTGCTCTCACATGTTCTCACTCCTCTCCCTGGCTGCAGTTGCCCAGCAGTTTTCGCCCTTTCTGAAATACGTTATCACCCAGCATTGCTGACAGACTCATCTTTGGCCAGCGGCAGGTCCATCTTGGAGCCACTGGAACTGGCTTTGCCCAACATGGGAGCAGCTCCTGGTGTCTTCTCACAGCACCTACCCCTACAGCCCCCCCCCACTATGAAAACCTTGCCAGGTAAACCCAATACAGAGGGTAAGTTGAAAGTAAAGACTTAGGAACAGTAGTAATATCATAAAGAATTAATTATCGCTATCATAAAGAATTTTTATACTGTAATGACTTCATTAAGGGTGGAGCTTTTTGTTGTTTTGGTTTTTTTGTTTTGCTTTGTTGTGGGTTTGGTGTTTCTTTTGTAGAGGTTTTTATTTCTGGGAATGCAGTACTTTGTATGACAGTCTGAATGGCTAATTCTGTGGGTGTCTCTGCTTTAGTAATTTCAAATATTTATATTTTTATAGGCCCCCCAAAAATATAGACCATTAAGGAAGTTAATACATCTTTTAACTGCTCAAAGAACTCCATGACATGAAGGTGTGTCTACTAAGTCAAAATTCTGTGAGCCTAAGTTCTAATTGTACCATATATCAGTTTACACCAGATAAAATGTCTTGACTGAGGTCATGTAATGTTGTTCATTTCTTATATCTACAGGAACATTAAAAAGCTCTGTTAAAATTCCTGACTGTAGAGAATAGATTGAAATGCACACTTTTTCATATAAAGTCGTAAAATATTCTATTATGTTGAAGTTTAATTTTAGTGGAAGTAAAAGATGGTGGTATTTCAGTGCCTGTATTCATTCACTGCATTTTCAAATGAAGAGTTATTTAAAATACTTAGGATGTTTTAGTGCTAAATTATATATTTTCTTGGTAGTTTTGAGAACAAATGAAGAACTAATGAAAAGCTAAAAGTTGTTCTCATCAGCTAAAGAATAGCTATCTATACATTTTATAAAATACTGTTAGGACCAAGTTATACCAGTGATTCCTGATGCCAAGGGACTGTTTGGACAACTAGAGATTAAAAATCTACAAAAATTAATATATGCTTTGAATTCTGTTGGGTTCATCAGCCCAACTGCTTAAAAACGTGCTGTCTTGCCTAAATTATGCACTGTTCATAGATGTAAAATATTTTATTGGACCAGCAAATACAGTTTGAAATAACAGACGAGCTTTTAGTTACTTGAAAAAATTACCATGTTTTTGAAGGTTGTCAGGCACAGACAATTCAGACTGGATATCTATGGGCAATTGAGTTGTCCTGTAGGTATGTTCCAAGATTAGTTTTGAAAAAATTGTTTTGACTGTTCATGAACTCAGGACTGACTTCTGAGCAGAAATTTCTGTGGAGAACATCCATTGGCTTTTCTGCTGCTTTTGTGCAGCTGAAATCATACAACAGACTCCACCATCTGGTGCAGAAAATGTCCATCACTGGTATTGCTTTGACAGAAGAATCTAGTTTTATGTGTGAACCTGATACAGTATTATTTATGTTAGCATGCCACAACGAATACTGTAATTTTTTAACTCAATATTGGAAAATTCTGAGCATTCAGATTCCTCAAAGTTTTACTAATGTTAGTAAATTACATCAATTATTTCACTAAGTGTTTATTATTATAAGTGCATATGTAGATGATGGCTTTATGATTTTGATCATTGTAATAATCCTAGTGCAACATGCTTGGTGAAATTACTAAAACACTTTACTGACCCAGAAACTACCTGTGTTTTAGTCATTCACCAACTTTTAGTTTTTGCTGCAATAAACGTATCTGCCATCCTCACTTTACATTTCTGCTTTGGGTTAAACAGGAAGATTTTCTTTCTGCAGCTGCACTAGTGGGCTAGTCAATAATGTCATCTCCCTTCTACCTTCTTCCATGTCTGTGTGTTACCTTCTACGTCAGGACAACCTAGCCCTGCTAGATAGGTAGTCAAACTGATACATGATGGCATTCTTCCCAATGCCCAGGGACTGAAGAAATATTTTTCATTAATCATAGAATTTTTATAAACAATTACTCAAAACTCATACATTGGTAAGCGATCTCCCTGTTGTTCTCCCAACCCACAAGATTTCTCCTTCTATTTTCTCTCCCTCTCCTGTTGAGGAGGGGTAGTGAGTGTGCATCTGGGTGGGAGTTTGACTGCTAGCCAAGCCTAACCCACCACATCCAGAGACTATGACATTAAAAAGACAGTTAATCAATGACTGAGAAATTAATGTGGGAAATGGAATGCTCATAGAATCTGTCAAGTTTAAAAACAAGGAAATTTAAAAAAAAATTATATTTCTCCAAACTCTTCCACTATAGATGTCTATCATGTTCCATGGTATTGTAAGAGATGAAGCTATACATGATCATAGATTAAGAATACTTGCATACTCCTACCAATGTATGAGTTTTGAGTAATAAACTGCATTGTGACCACTGGGCTCACGCAGCCATTTTAGAGTAGGAAGTTTATTTTCTAACAGTAAAGAAAATCTCCATGTTTCATGTGAAGAGTTTTTAACTACATCATGAGTCTGGCATTGACTAGCATGTAATTTGGAAAATTTCACTTTGGCATTTTAAGGTGGCATATCCCTTTCATGTGTTCAGAGGAAAGTACACGTGAAAAAAACACATTAACAAATTAGGAATACTTGTTGCAGATTTTTTTCAGTTAATATTTTTTTAACTATATTTCCATTACCATAGAGCAAGCAAACATGCTGGCCTGCATGCATGCCTCCCTCCCTCCCTCTCTTTTACTCAATCCCCTCCTCCAACCCTTCTTCCCTTCCTTCTTTCCATGTAATTAAAGATGAATCTATGTTAGTTTATTCAGAATGCATATAATGTATGAGAGCGCCAAAGGTAGCTTCTCTACCTTGGATTAATTCAGAATATTGGAACGTTGTCTAACTTTAGGGAAACATAATTTATATTTCATGTTTTAATTTACATGATAATTTGGAAAAGGATCAGATTGAGAAATATTGCCAACTTGGGCAAAATATAGTTTTCATTTACTGAACAGTTTTAGTAAATACCAGCTGGTGTTTACCTTATCTGCTGTCAATGAAATACTTTTGTCAGAATGGTCCCAAAGCTGAGTTAACCTAAATTGTCTCTGTAGTTACAGAGGGAGGGCAAGAAAGAAGGAGAGAAGAGGGAGAGAACAAACCTGCAGGGTTCCCAAGGTGAGTATATTTCCATCCTGAAATACAACCTAGACTACCATTCTAAACTTCTAAGATCCTAATGATAGGTGAGATTATACTAAAAGGCAGGCAATTTAATAGACAGATTTTCTTTGGAGCCTCAATCTGTTCTGAATATAGAATTCAGATCCTTTTAATATTACCCATATTCTCTAACTATCTGAAGAAATATCTGAAAAAAAACAATGTACTGCATACAACAATATATTATCCAGGATGGAATAAGAGAATATAATGCAAAATATCTTGACATTTACAGAAGTATCATTTAAGCTGAATATGAAGAATAATTACCAGGCCAAGACAATTATTTGCTGGAGGAGCAATTGCCTAAGGTGCGAGCCTCAATACCTAGTTTAATTCAAATTGTATTAAAATGTAACATTAAATGAAAGAACTTCTACTAAATGGTTACTAAAGCCATAGACACCTGAAAGCTCTATTATTCACAATCACTGTAAAATATGTATAAATTATTTGTATCATAATAGAGGTGGTGATTTTTATCATAAGCCCCAAAATAATGGTTATTAAAATCCCCAAAAGGATAAGAATGAGAGACAATACCCAAGGAAATTGTTAAGCTTACACATAAATCATGTTACTTACAAATAAAACAAAATAAGTTATATCAGATGGAAAGAAACAGAAATTTTTTTAAGTCATTTTCCAGAGTACTTATTTTTACTATTTTTTGTCATACAATTCTGTTTTCAAGGTTTGAAAAATATTAATAGGTAGGAGTAAGTCATGAATTTGCTTTTGGAAAAAAAAATTACTGTTAACAATTCTATTCAAGATTTTTATAAATAATGTAACTGTCCTCAACTGTAATGCAGATTGAAACATTGAAAGACTATTACTGTATACTACAATTAACATGCATTACAATAATGTTACTATGCCAGTTAGCATATTAATTATTATTCAGTAATTTATATTCTAATATAATTAAAACCAAATCTCTGTCTTGGAAACTGCCCTTCAGGTAGTTGTGGGCCATTGTTAGATAATGCCTTAGCCTCCTCTATGCAAGACTGAAGAAGACCAGCTGTCGTGGTTTAACCGCAGCCAGCAACTAAGCACCATGCAGCCGCTCACTCACTTCCCCCCCCCAGTGGGGTGGGGGAGAGAATCAGAAGGAAAAAGGTAAAACTCAGTTGAGATAAAGACAGTTTAATAGAACAGAAAGGAAGACACTAATAATGATAATGATAGCAATAACAGAATGACAATACTAAAAAAAGAATTGGAATATACAAAATAAGTGATGCACAATGCAATTGCTCACCACTGGCCGACCGATGCCCAGTTAGTTCCCGAGCAGCGATCCCCCCAGGCCAACTCCCCCCAGTTTATATACTGGGCATGACATCACATGGTATGGCATACCCCTTTGGCCACTTTGGGTCAGCTGCCCTGGCTGTGCCCCCTCCCAACTTCTTGTGCCCCTCCAGCCTTCTTGCTGGCTGGGCATGAGAAGCTGAAAAATCCTTGACTTAGTCTAAGCACTACTTAGCAACAACTGAAAACATCAGTGTTATCAACATTCTTCTCATACTGAACCCAAAACATAGCGCTACACCAGCTACTAGGAAGAAAATTAACTCTTAACAGCTGAAACCAGGACACCAGCTCTTTCAATCTCTGTTTGTATTTATGTTCTCTAGGCTCCAGACCATCTTGGTTGCCTTCTCCAGTTTCTCCACATTCCTTTTGATCAGGGGGACCCAAAACTGGACACAGTATTCCAGGTGCAGCCTCACCAGGGCTGAGTGGAGAGAAATAATAACTTTGTTCATTCTGCTGATCATACTTCCCCTAATGTAGCATAGCAGGGCAAGATTTGCTTTATTTGAGATAAAAGCACACTGTTAGCTCATATTCAGCGTAGTGTTCACTGTGTCTCCCTTGTCCTTTACACCAGGAATGCTGTTCAGCCACTTGCTTCCCAGATTTCCCTGCTGCTATGCGGCCTTATTCCCTCTCAGGCACAGATCATTGCATTTCTGCTCATTGAACTTCATGAGGTTTCTATTGGCCCAATGCTCAAGTTTATCACAGTCTCTCTGGGATAAGGGTCTACTATTTGGAATATCAAGCCTTTTCCTTCCCTCACATTACTTATTGTTCTCAAATTTGCTGAAGGTGCATTCTGTCTCATGTTGATGAAGATGAGGTAGTCTGCTATCTACTACCTGCCTAGGGGCAGCTAAGCCATTAGTTATTAGCGTTTGATGCTTCAAACTCAAGGTCTTCATCTAAAATTCCTAATGTTAGGGTGGATTCTGGGCCAAGTCCACTGTGTGGAGAAATCATAAATTCCTGATCTGAAATAAATTTTATATTTTTAGCACAATGTGTAATAACTGTCCCTGGCCTACAGTGAATATCTGCTCTTCCTTTTTACAGTCATGAGGAAGAGTATTTGTATAGACATCAAAGCAGAATGAAGTAGACCTACCAGAAGTACTGAGGAAAGACTGCAGAACTGAAAGGAAGTATGACCTGCAAATTCATGTTGACCAGAAGTCTGTGAGGTAATCAGAAGATAAGGCTCTGGATCATGTGTATCTGCAGACGAGGTCACTGATTTTAAGATTTAGTCTGATCTTATGTTCCTTACTATCATTGTCGTTCATCATTGCCACAATGTTTATGCTGTTTCATTGGCCTTTTTAATTTTTGTCCAATTGTAGGCTATGGAAAGAGTAGCTACTGCTTCTTATATCCATGACAACCAAACCCAAAGCAGTAGGTGCCATTTATTTTCCCCAGGTATGTCTGTAAAATGAGAATACTCTTTTTATAGTTCCCTGCTCATCTATCCATTTGTCATGGTTTAACCCCAGCCAGCAACTAAGCCCTACACAGCTGCTCGCACACTCCCCTCCGTGGCGGGATGGGGGAGCGAATCAGAAGGGTAAAAGTGAAAAAACTCGCAGGTTGAGATAAAGACAGTTTAATAGGCAAAGCAAAAGCCGCACACACAAGCAAAGCAAAACAAGGAATTTATTCACTACTTCCCATCAGCAGGAAGGTGGTCAGCCATCTCAAGGGAAACAGGGCTCCATCACACATAATGGTTATTTGGGAAGACAAAATGCCATCACTCTGAATGTCTTGCTCCTTCCCCCAGCTTTGTAAGCTGAGCATGATGCCATATGGTCTGGGATATCCCTTGGGTCAGTGGGGGTCATCTGTCCCAGCTGTGTCCCCCCCAACTCCTTGTGCACCCCCAGCCTGCTCGCTGGTGGGGTGGGGGGAGAAGCAGAAAAGCCCTTGACTGTGTAAGTCCTGCTCAGCAATAACTAAAACATCCCTGTGTTATGAACACTGTTTTCAGCACAAATCCAAAACACAGCCCCATACTAGCTACTGTGAAGAAAATTAACTCTATCCCACCCAAAACCAGAACACCATTTGAAGTCATGAAGCTACAAGAGATGAGAGTAGTTGTAGAGCAGATAGGTGTTAACATTTCTCATGCATTCCACACAGTAATGTCTCGTTGGAATTTGAGATTCATTTTCTTCACAACATTTTGAAATATCTTTTTAGAAACTGCTGAAGAATAGGCCAATTTGTTTGAAAAATAGAAGAGAGGAACAGAGGGTTCTTTGGAAATTTCAGTATCAGTACATAGTGAAAACTACAATAAACTCTTTGAAGAATAGATTCATCTGCTCTTAATTCTTACACGCTCAAATAATAGAAATAATGTCTAGTGTTTGACATATGTTCTGAACATTGGCCAGGAAGATACTAATGAGCACAAAACAAAACATATTATTTCTTGATTAAAACTTTCTCCTTAAACTCACAGCAGATGTACTGGCATTTTGGGTTTGTGTGGCGGGGTTTTGGTAGCAGGGAGGGGCGGCAGGTCCGTCTGCTGCTGGAAGCTGCTGGAAGGTTCCCCAGCTGGGAGCCAGACCCGCCTCTGGGAGAACAGATTCCAGAGGGGAAACCTGCCGGGAGTCGGGGGATCAGGATGGGAGAGGAACCCCTGTGCAGATCCCGAGGGCAGGGAGGAAGGAGGGGATGCCCCTGCAGCCCGTGGGGAGACCAGGCGGCAGGCCGTGTCCCCCCAGCCCACAGAGGGGAGCAGGCGAGCGCAGGCCCCCCAGGATGGCCATGACTCCATGGGAAAGCCCGCGCTGGGGCAGCCTGGGACTGAAGGACTGTGGCCTGTGAGAAGGACCCATGTTGGAGAAGTTCATGGAGGACCATCTCCTGTGGGAAGGAGTCATGCTGGAGAAGTTCGTGGAGGACTGTCTCCCGTGGGAGGGACCCCCGGCGGAGCAAAGGAAGAGTGCGGACTCCTCCTCCCCCTGAGGAGGAAGGAGCGGCAGAGACAAGGCACGACGGACTGACCCCAACCCCCATTCCCCGTCCCCCTGCGCCGCCAGGGGGAGGAGGGAGAGAGAACCGGGAGTGGGGCTGAGCCGGGAAGGAGGGAGGGCTGGGGGAAGGTGTTCTCAGGTTTGGGTTTACTTCTCATTATCCTTGGTTTGATTTGATTGTTAGTAAACAAAATTGATTTTGTTTTTCCCCAGGTTGAGTCTGTCTTTTGCCCGTGACCATAATTGGTGAGTGATCGCTCCCTGTCCTTGTCTTGACCCAGGAGCGTTTCTTTATACGTTCTCATCATCATCCCAAAGGGGGAGGAGTGAGCGAGTGGCTTTGTAGTGCTTTGTTGCCAGCTGGGCTTAAACCATGACAACTGGGTTAGTCAACTTTTTTCATAGCAGTCAGTGTGCTGTTTTGTTTTGGATTTGTAACAAAAATTATGTTGACAGTACACCAATGTTTTAGCTATTGTTGAAGAGTGCTTACACAGCATCAAGGTCTTTCTCACTCTGCCCCACCAGTAAGTAGGCTGAGGGTGAACAAGAGGCTGGGAGGGAACACAGCCAGGACAGCTGACCCCAACTGACCAAAGAGATATTCCATACCATATGACGTCTCGCTTAGTAGTAAAAGCTCAGGAGGAAGGGGGCATGTTCATGATTATGGCATTTGTGTCCATTACGTGTGCTGAAGCCCTGCTTTACAGGAAATGGCTGGACATCTGCCTGCTGATAGGAAGTAGTGAATGATTACCTTGTCTTGCTTCCGTGTGAAACTGCTTCACTTATTAAACTGTCTTTATCCCAACCCATGAGTCTGCAGCTCTTGCTCTTCCAGTTCGCTCCCCCATCCTGCTGCTGGAGGAGTAAGCGACTGGGTGGGGGCTTAGCCTCTGGCCAGGGTCAACCCACCACAGCAGTTCAGGAAGATATTTTCTTTAAAATGTGCTATATTTAAATGCATTTAATTAAGCATATTATAATAATGAAAAAAAAATCTGATACTATAGATTAAGATAGATGAAATACCTAGTTGTATAAAATTTTGTTTGATGTAGAATTCAGTGGAAGCACTGCTGAAGAAGCTTCCTAATAATTCTTGAAAACAGACTTTAGTATATCCAATATAAAATATAAGTGCTTTAGGGTATATATTTCAGGCTTGAAATTAAGGAGTATATAAAGTGATTATACCTGGTTTTAAGAGGTATTTAGATTCACTATTTATGAATTTTGGGTTTTTTAACTGAAAGTAGGCTTATTTCTTCTTTATAATCTGTTTACTCACTACAATTCCTTACCTGATATGCATGCTTTCTGTCTGTAATTTTTTTCATATGGTTTAACATATTTTCATTGTTGTCTCTCTTCTATCCATTCTATAACCTATCCTTATTCTTTAAAATATAAATGTTTCCTACCATTAAATTTTCTCTTTTTGTGTCATTACCTTTGTATTTAAATCCTAACCACTACTAGTTAACAAAAACAATACAGTCCAAAATAAGCATTGAATCATCAACAAGGAGCTTCAGGCATTGAAAATTAAATCAACACAGGATCAAAAGCAAAATACGTAACCACTTAAGGCAATGTGAAAAGAACAAATTAGTTGTAATGATGTTAATAAATATTGTTTCTAGATTAATATGATACCAATAGTAAGGAAAGATATAATACAGAGCAACATGTGCAATTACAGTGCCTACAGACTGGGTTATAAAATGGATTACATGATGGATTATGAGACATCAGGGGGATGGCAAATGTCTTTAAGCAGGAAGCATGATTACTTGTAGAGGGTCATTGTGTGTCCCATTGTTCTTCAGCTGTACAGTGTAGTCAGGGTTGAAAGATTAACATCCTAATGTCCCTAATGCTGAAACCAGGAACCATCACCTCAGAGAAGCAATAAACACTTACAAAACTTTCTAAAAATTCATCAGTAGTATGCTTCTGTCCCTGCAACTGATAAGGCTTTATTTATGTATTTATTAATTTCATGTGGAAAGTACACATTTGGGTTTGGGTGAATGGAATTATTTACCTTTTGTTGAGCACATTCAGATGTAACAGGGACAAATCTTCCACTTTTTCTCATTGAACTCCAGAACTATTAGTTTCTAATTCCAATAAACCTGAAATTCTCATAAACTGAGACCATTATTTGGTCTATCTGCTGGTTTCACCCCCTGCTTGCCCAGAGGAAATTAAATCACAAATTAATGATATCCATTAATATTGTGCTCATCCAGTGTGCCAAAAGGTACTTCTAAATACCTGAATTTTCTCTGTTACCCTACTTCCTCTGCCTGTCCTCCCCCCTTATGCCTCACTGTTGATGCATTTCCACACCATTTGGAAGAATGAGGAACATAGGTCTTAGCTTCAGTTGGCCGTGCCAATGTACATGATTTGGTATGATTTGGCAAGTCTACCCCCAGCCCCAGTTTTTGTCTCAGACTGCTGCTTCTCATCTTACGAGAAGTCTGCTTGTATACACACATGTAAATGTGAGTGTGCCCATGTGTGCACATGTATAAGCGTACACACATACATATTTATAGCCAGATTTCAGCTTCTATCTTGATACAGAAATGTCTGGGTAGTCCCAATAACATTTAAGTTAGCATTTATCTGTTTAATCTTTTTGTATGCTCAGATTTCCGCATCTGAGATAATTAGTTGCAGCTCCTTAATAGACAACAGAAAATAACAATTGAGAGATGTTGTTCACATATCATAGTATATTATATTAATATCTATTTTGGAGTGTGATTATTCTCTCCCTAAACCTGCCTGTTTCCTCCATTGACTAAAAAGGGTGTTTGAATTTGATACATATATCTACATTCAGTGAACTGAAATCTGACCCTGGAACAAGAATCCTGTGTGCAGACTGGATGTACCTTTTAATTGGCTAGGTTCCTCTCTAACCCTGTACCTTGACTTGATTTTTTGCACTCATTTTTCTGAAAAGGACAACACAAGAATACCAGTTGTAACTTTTTAAATATAAGATACATCCAGTTGTAAGTCATTTCTTATGATTAGATATGACAGCCCCACTAGATACTCTGTAGAATAATCCTTTTTTATTCCCCGGGAGTGTTGCAGTGTGTTTTGATCTTCCTCCAAGATTTAAGAATACGGCTAACAAGATGACACTTAGCTATCATTGCAGGAGAGGAGACGAGTTGGCAGACAGTTCTGCCATGGCAAAGCTAAGGAGTTAAATAGTACTATGAAACTGAGCTTCGGGAGGGGTTCACCTCAAGATTAAGCCAGTTCAAATCAGGTTTCTATTGTAGGAGTCTACAAATGAGCAAGATAGCTAAGCTTCCATTGTAGCCAATAGGAGAGACAGTATATTTGCCAAGATGTAGGTGGTATCAGTTGGGACTCCTTAGGTCATCCTGCCTTGCCTCCATATGCCTCTCCAGAGGGGCGGGTTTCCCCTACATCATCTTTCTTATTTGCCTGCGCCCTGCAGTTTCTTGAATATTTTGTGGCATCTCAAATGATGCCTGATGGAGATAGCCATGTGTAAGCAACTGGACTGAGCCCGAAGTCTCTACTTCAGTGTGTGGAATCACTTTCTGAGCTCCTTCGAACGAACATCTTCTTAAGGGCTCTTTCTGTCTTTGAATCTCAGCTGTTTTGCGGTTCTGTATAAAGCAGTTAAAAATCAGTGCAATTATTAATATTGGTATTTCTTCTGATTTTAACTGTATCAGTGAATGCTCTAGGAAAACTAGTGTTCCTAAAGGTCATTGTCAGTATATATGAAAAAGCCAAATTACCTTTCTGTTTTTCTATTGGCCTTAAAGCTACCTACCTTAAATTTTGTAAAATTAAATAACTGTACCAACTATAACAAAGTAGGAGGGCATCAGCTGCCCTGACATTGCTTCAAAGGCACAAGGATTATATCTCTTTGGAGGAACACTTGCAAATGGGCAAGTTCCTTTTTCAATTCAGAGATTACTAAACTAGTTTAACTGGTTTGCTTCATGGCATGGCTGGAAAATCATCAGATATGTAGAATATAGATAAATAAATAACCTTACAATGTGCAAATTTCACTAATAGCAGTTATAAATATTTTAAAAATAGGAAACAAACCCAAATTAAAGTAGTTGATTTCAAAGCTTTAATATATTATTTCAAAACACACCATATAACCAAAGAAACAAGACTGTGGTTTATGAATATTCTAGCAATGAAAAAAAGGTATTGTCTTTTAATTAGTATTAGTACTACATATAAACTGAAAAGATAGCCTGTGTTTTTGATGACTGGAGACTCAATACCTTCCTGTTGTTCCTCTCCACTGGCAAACCAACAGGCTGCTTCTGCTATAAATCACTCTAAACCAATTTAATATTAGTGCAGATACAATATCAAAGGCTCTAGTAAATGCTTTTCATGTCGTCACATATCTTTGCCACCAGCAGGCTTACAAGGCTTGTTTACTAATTTGAACGTAGAGACTGTCAGGGCAATGATAAATGAAGCAGCCCATTACAGTGAAGGACATTATTAAACCAACTAAAATTATGACTTTAAAAGTTAGTGGAAATCTTTCAAATATACTTATGAACATGCATAAGTAGAAACAATTGAAATAGATTGGTAAAATACTTTATCTTAAAGTTGTATCTTAGAAAGACTATGCATCCAATAAACAATAGATATATCACATAAAATGAATTACTGTAAATACAGTACATTAAAAATCACTGTCGAAGCAGTCTATGGTATATGCTTCTAATGTGGAAACTGAGGAAACATATGCAGTAGTGTGTGCAAAAAAGGGTTTTTTTTATTTAAGATTTGTCTCAACAGTGAAGTGAGTGTGGGTATGACTGTGGCTATGGGTCAGTGTAAGAGTGGGAGAGGGCTAATTGTGAATTAATTTCATGGAGTATTAAGGTAGCAAATCTTGTCTCTGAGAAGTGAATAATGAAACAGCAACCTTAACAAATACACATTTTGTAACTATTACCGAGATAGATTTTAACAGCCAATTTAGAAATTATTTTCTATGTATAATTTTTTATTGTTTTAATACAAGAACTTTTAAATGTTTTGATCAGTTTTTGGGTTTTTTTTGTTTAGTTGGTTTTGTTTGGTTTTTTTGAACATGGTCCAGACACTTGTAGCTGGCCTGAGAGCACCCTTTAGGAACTCTATGGCCTTAAGCATGTTATTTTTTCCTTTTATCACTCAATAACAATATGGACATGCAAATACCAATATTAAGTGCACAAACATTTTAAATAAATAAACTTAATAGGCAGAGAAGTATTATTCTAATAAATCAACAAGTTTGGAAGAAAAATAATAATTTCAAAGATAGTGTTTTTATGAAGGCTTACTTTTCCAGAAATATAACAGATCATTGTACCTTCAAATAAATCAGTATCATTTTTGTATGTAAGAAAATATACTTATTTCATATATGTATTGGAATGCTCTTTATTTTATAGAAGTTACAAGCCAAGATCTGTGCTACCATCTCCAAACCAAATACATTTCACAGCTTTGTTCTACTTAGCATTCTAACTACCAATATATTTCGTCACTAATGCTATTAAACTATCAACAGTTCCTAGTAACTGATGGTTTGCATAGCATGAAACAGTTTAAATACCTTTTGGATATAGTTAAATAAGCTCAAATTTTCTTGCTCAAAATTTTCACTTCCAAAATATAGGTGAAGTTCTATGAAACTGTTCCAATAACATTACCGATTATTCAAATAATCACATTACATTTTGAATTACAATTATTATTTTTTAGCATACATTTGTCATAAATTGTATCAGTATCATCTTCTTCACAGTCATAAAGATTATTATGCACACATAAGAATACATGAGGCTCTCACACAGTTAGCTAGTATATGCGCCTTTCTGGAGATACTATGTCCAGGTTTAAGCACAAAGCAGATTAAAGACCATCTAGGAGAGAGCAATAAAAATTTTACAAAATATGAAGTATGAAGAATTACCTATTTACCTTTTTTTAATTCACAGGTAAGAAAAATTAATGAGGTGTAGGTAAGAAAAATTAATAAGGTTGTATACATAAAAGTTAAAATTTTAGTTACTCTCAATGTCCAGAGACAGCATTGTCAGACTCTATTGTTCCAGCTATCCTAATCCCATGAAATTTAAACACCACCTTTTTTAGTGGCTTTTGGTTGTGCAAAAATGGCCACCTAGTTGTGTTTCTTGTAGGTTTGCTTTGACTATTGCAATAATCAAAGTGATACATTGTATTCATTGCTATCTCACATCCACATGTCCTTTTCAATAAATTGCCCATAACATACCCTTCAGCACATATACTTAATAGAATAAAATCTGTAATTCTTACTGCATACTACTAAGTATTAAGAAGTTTGGATATTCCACAGAGAGGTTTAAAGAGAGGTCAGGTATTGCAACATCTGTGAAGTGCTTCATATAACTGAGTATCTATTAGACTTGGTGGGAGGTAAGAGCATTTCATAGGAAATAGGTAAAAATAAAATTACAGATAATATTGTTAAAATACATCGGTAGTATCAATCTGCTGCAAATTAATTTTATCTTTTACTTTTTTATTTATAATACAAAATCATTCATAATCATGAGGACTTGGTAGTGTGTAAACCATTAGTGGGGCATTCATCTAATTTAATTCAGGCCACCTAAAAGAGGCACTAAAGCTAGGAATCTTACTGCCTTGCATTCCTTCTACAGTCAATGGAGATAGAGAATACAGGTGTGGAGTATATTGGCAAGGTATTCACTATTAGGTGGAATCATTCTTCTAAAAGGGGCTATTGCAGTCAGTCATTATTCACCTCAAGCATGACTGGAAAAATAGTATAAATGGGAATCAGACATTCACAATTGTCCTTGTTGTGAATATTATTTTATACTGTAAATAATCCTATAATTAGTAGCAATATGAATTTATTTAGCCTGATACTAATAACACTGTATGTCTTCCTTCTTCTTGAGTGCCTAAGGGAGAATTTGGTGTTTGAAGATACAAAAAGTGAACCCAACTGAGCTCACTTGGCAATAAGAACGCAGGGCCTCACCAGTGCTTTAATTTAAAGCTTTGAAGCAGCTTGCTCCAGGGGCAAATATGAAGTACAATAATTTATAGGTAAAACAATTTCAAGGTGTACAAGCTTGGTTTTCCTTTGCTTGACTGGGATAATGGGGGAGAAAAAAAGTCCTCATAAAATGAAATGGGTTCACTGACAACTTTTCCTGAGAAATATTTTGTATGATAGCAATATGCAATACATTTCAAGTGGGAAAGTTAAAACATCAACAACAATAAAAACCCTCAGTTACTCAGTAATTTTTTGAGGTTACTGGTGTTATGTTGCCTAAAATTAATATAATATCAAACATTCATATAATATTTCTATGTATTTTTTGTTTATTTAAAGCTATGATGAGAAAAATTAACGAGTAAAAAGAACACAGCCACTCAGCTGTACAAAGGGAACTCCTGCAGACCTCATTATGTTTGCAGTATTACACTGCCTGCACTGAACACAATCAAAGACACACATGAATGCCAGTCTGCTTTTATTATGCTCGTAAAGAGCAATCCGGGCTCATAAAAAGTGTAGCTGGCAACCTTGTAAAAACATAACAGCTTGTTTGTAGTGGTTCCTTCATAGCTATCTAACAAAACAGTGCTTTCCAAAAAATAGCTAGCAGCTATTTATGTTACAACTGCCTTATTTGTCACTGTGAAACGAGTATTCTCACTGTATTCTAGTTCATAAAGAGGAGAACAGACCTCTCCTACCTACTGTTCAAAATCAAATGCAAAAAAATAATGTTTGATGTATTCTAAACATTAAGGATTAGAACTGCCTGAATAATACAGAAGTCACCTTTAGACAGATGCATTCAAATTCCACTTTGACATTTTTATACATTTTATTGTTCATTTTCTGAATAATCTTATATGAACACTCTGTTCTCACAAATATTTAGGGCATTAATATTCTCATTAAAAATATTAATACTTCCTGTGGACAGCTGCATTCTTTTTTCATTTTTTACTCAACATTCATTTGCTTATTTTCCCATTTTAAGAGTTTCATTTATTCAGTCACAAAAAAGATTATGTGTCACCTAGGTGAGCTGTCCTGCACTGAAATGAAAGATGGCAAAAGGGAATAACCACAGAAGTCTAAGAACACTCACAGATGGCATTTTATTTCATTTTTCAATGGGAACTATTCACAGCTAAAGAATACATTTGTAAAAACCTGTACTGGTTCACAAATAATCTGTTATCATAAAAATGGCTTACTTTGTCAAACAGCTTATTCACAAAATAGCTTGACAGTTTCTTGCTTTATTATGCCTTCAATCATGAAAAAGCTCCAAAGGTTGACTGTCAGGATTTACCCTATTTTTACTATATAAAATCTTACGTATTTCAAATGGTTTGCATGGGGGGAAAAAAAAAAAAGTAAAAAAAAAAAAAAAAGTGCAAACCCAAGCTTATATCTACTAGTTTTAATTTCCCTCTGACCTGGAATAAATTCTGACAGAATTATTTACAGTCAGATTCAGTTAAATTTAAAGTTGGGTCACTAGCTTCTGTCATCATTTGCAAAAGTATTCTTTTTCTAGCATGGAATGCTTCCCCATCACCATTAAGAAACAAAATAACAAAATACATGATGCAAATGGCAGAGGTAAATTTTATCCTTCCATTTCCCATATAAACATAATGCCCTGATTTAGGCATTAGTACAGCATGAAGAAAGAAAGAAAAAAAAGTTCCCTTTTGAGGGCTTTCTGTATCTTGCCATACTGGGAAATTTTGGCAAAAAATCCTGGTTATATCAAAGAATTTTGATTTCCACGGGACTGAGTTCAGTTAATGGAAATTATGTCACAGATGGTGGTATGCATTATGTGTGGTTGTTGAAGAGATGACTGATCTTGCCCGATTATCTTTTATCCAGACGTTGAACAGGCCTGAGGAAATCTTTAACACACACAACCCAGCTATACATGGCCATTTTAAGTGTTATCCTTCTTCCACAGTTGTCGTGGTTTAAGCCCAGCCGGTAACAAAGCACCACGAAGCAGCTCGCTCACTCCTGGCCCCGGTGGGATGGGGAGGAGAAAATACAAAGCAACGCTCGTGGGTCGAGAGAAGGACAGGGAGGGATCACTCACCACTTATGGTCACAAGCAAAAGACAGACTCAACGTGGGGAAAAAAAAAACAAAATCAATTTAATTTGTTACCGATCAAATCAAAACAAGGATAACGGGAAGTAAACCCACACCTTAGCACCCCTTCCCCCAGCCCTCCCTCCTTCCCAGCTCAGCCCCACTCCCGGTTCTCTCTCCCTCCAGAATGGGGGTTGGGGTCAGTCCGTCACACCTTGTCTCTGCCGCTCCTGCCTCCTCAGGGGGAGGAGGACTCCGCGCTCCTCACCTGCTCTGCCGGGGGGTCCCTCCCATGGGAGACAGTCCTCCACGAACTTCTCCAGCGTGGGTCCTTCCCGCAGGCTGCAGTTCCTCACACACTTCCCCGGCGCGGGTCCCTCCCGCAGGCCGCAGTCCTTCAGTCCCAGCCTGCTCCCAGGGAGCGGCGGCCATCTTGTGGGGCCTCCAGCCCCTGCTCCGGCGTGGGCTCCTCTCTCCCCGGGCTGCAGGTGGGCCTCCGCTGCCCCGCTCCCCTCCGCGGGCTGGGGACACACAGCCTGCTGCCTGGTCTCCCCACGGGCTGCAGGGGCATCCCCTCCTTCCTCCCTGCCCTCGGGATCTGCACAGGGGTTCCTCTCCCATCCCGATCCCCCGACTCCCGGCAGGTTTCCCCTCTGGAATCTGTTCTCCCAGAGGCGGGTCCGGCTCCCAGCCGGGGAAGCTTCCAGCAGCTTCCACCAGCAGCCGGACCTGCCGATCCTCCCCCGCTACCAAAACCCCACCACACAAACCCAAAACAGGAGGACATTCATAGAGGTAAAAATACTAACCAAACAAAAGAAACCTAAACCCCCAAAGAGGGTCAGCGTAACTAAATGACAGCACTAGATAAATGTCTTATCATTCTGGATCAGGAGCAATATGAAAATACGAAACAGACCAGGATGTCAAATTAGTCAAGGGCTTGAGGTGGGTTATTATCATTTTACGTTTAGTCCAAATTAGGTACAGTGGAAATGAACAAACTGGTATATCTCTAATGGTATAAAACTCATCTGTAATCCTCTTATGTGCATTTTCCATATAGTAGATATTTATCATTATCATTGCTAGTCTCATGAATTACATTCTTAGAAAAATAGCAAGAAGCTGAGAGTCCAGTTGGCTTACATATCTTCCCACTAATTGTCTGACTATCTTTCAAAGATAATGGCATAAAAATGTAATATGACTTATTTCATTATTATTCTACCACTTAAGTGACACAGATTGCCAAGTCTCAGGATTTAAAGCTATATATAACCATGCTAAGTGACTAAGAATGTAGGTTATTTTAAATGCTAGGAAGAGGGACAATGTTGTGCATTTGAAAACAAATTCTAATTACAATGTTTTTTATGGTCTATTGTTTAATTATATAAATAATTTGTAATGAAAGCATTTAAATGAAAGTACTTAAGGTGGAATTAAAACATGAAAGTAAAAAATGAATTGATTTATTAATTTGTCCAGTTTATAGATTACCGATTGATAAGTTTATTTGACTCAAATCCTTAGCCTAGATTCCATCTCAATTTAGCCACTTAAGAGAGGCAACCAAGGCAGGACCTTATTAGTCAAATCTCCATTTCAATCAAAATAAAGTACTGGCACCTCCAAAGGACAATTAAAAAAATGGATGAGGTAACCTACCCCTTAAAGATGAAAGATTTGGCAAACATCAAACTGGCTCAGGGGCAGATAGTACATGGGGGTTTTTTCCACTGTTTTTGTAGATATTTGATATGAATTCCATCTACAAACAATCATGGTGTGGAGTGTTCACTTCTGGGTGAGAAAAAGAAATAAGAATGGATTCTGAGAGTCATATCTAGGCCTTAACATAGGGATATTTTTGTCTCTTGGAATGAGACCTTGCTATTTTTTCCCCATGTAATTGAAAGTGTTATTATCAGGTGAAGACTGGAAATACTGCATTAGGATAGCAAGTGCAATATGCCTAAAAGTCACTGCACCAGATACCAACGTAGATAACATAATTTAAGTGTCAATTTGCATTACACAAAGACCATGTCATGCTGTAAATCAGTTACTGTACTGTCATTTATCTAATCACACTATAAAAAGAACTCCATGTACTAGAATATGGGTAACCACAATACAAAGATGGTGTATAGGGAAAAGTGTATTTTTTAACAGCCCCAGAATTTCAGGACCCATATACTGTTGTCCCAAATTTTGTTGTTCTGAATGTCATCTCCACTTTGATTGCCTTTTTTGAATACTTTCTTTCCCAGCAAACAATGATTTTTCTGTTATCAGTCAGATGGACTGCATCCTTCACTCCAGATATCCCAGTCCTTTAAAGAAAATTGATCCACTAGATCTGGCTTTTTGTAACCTTTCCCAAGTGTTGCAGAGGTCACAGAGCTTAAGGTGGAAAACAGCCTTTGAGCTTGCAACTGTATTTGAGGTGCATATAATTTGCTATAATGCACATATTGCTCTATACAAAGTATGTCCAAGAGGAGTATATCACATCCGTCTATGGTGATCTGCTTCAGAGAGGACAGGGAAGACAAGGGAAGAGGAAGAAGGTAGATGTGTACCTTCTACTGTAGTTCCATATTCTGACATGAAGGGTAGAAAGTGAGGAAGCTAAAAACAAAGCAAACTTTTCTTAAGCAGTGTTAAACTGGGTAGAGATTATTTCTGAGAACTCAAAATTTCTAGAACCTCACCAAGCTCCAAAAACTGCAAGGAAGTCTGATAAAAATTAAGTGACTCTTAAGTGCTTTGGTGAATTCTGAGTTAAGGATTTGAAGACAATAAGGCTATAAAGCTTCATTCAGATGTTTTAAAAGCAAAGCATGCTATCACACATTTTATTGATGCAGTTTGCAAGCAGCACCAGCAAGTTGCTCTTTTTATCAGAGGGCATTTAAAAGAGCATGTCCTTTTGAGACTGTGGATAGTTATTTTCACTATCCTGTCAGAAGGAAAAACTGCTCAGCTTAGGTGGTTTAAATGAAATCAGGATTGAAGTAGTTTATTGATTTATTAATGACATGTAACTAATTGGCAATCCATGAACTGTATATTCAGAATCAGCATCCTTAATACAACAGATAAATCAAAATTATAGATAAAATAGGAGATGCTAATAAACACCTACAAATTTATAAACAGCCTTGTAGAGCTAATCCTGTGAAGGTCTAGCCCGGGCATGTGCACATACAGTCTCTGGATGTAGGGGTTGCTGTCACCACTTCCCATTTTTGCATGCCCGTCTGCCATTCCTGATGCACCTGATGGTGAGGAGGCATCTTGGGAGGTGTCCCTGTGCCCTGAGGTGGGCTCCCTGTGTGTTTCCCCCACTCCGCCAGCCCACTGCTGGGTGCTGGCTGCTCCCAGCACCCCACAGCGGGGGCTACACTGCCTGGTCTGGGCAGGGATCGGGGTGCCCTGCGGACACTGTCAGCAGGGACAGACGCCCTCTGACAGCTGTCGCTTCCTCTCCACTGTCTTTCCCTATGTCAAAATGTCCATGCTTCCTTTGTACTTCTTTTAAGATGACCTCTTCAGAAGTGTCTGTCATTTCCTGGTTGCTGTTTAATCCTGCTGATGGTTGTCTTCCTCTCTAACACGATCATTTCAGGCACAAACCTTCTCAGACAGTTTTGTGTGTCCCATATGTGCACACCCCCCTGGTTACACTCGCATACTTGACAGCTGCTGCTAAGTGAGCCATTCGCCAGTGGTGGGGTACATGGGTGCCTGCACAGCAGCCCTTTTCCTTCATGTGAATATTTCCTTTCACAGTCAGGGAGGGTTTGGTGGGGGCCAGCAGGACTTAGGTAGCAGTTACGCTTAGCTTGAGAATGCTTACTCACAAAGTAAAAGTAAAACAATGTTTTACCAGAAAAGGAACTAACAAGAACTAGTTGTCTCCTAAACAGGTAACAAGTAGGTTTTCTTTCATGTATATTTGTGTATTGCTTTTCCCTCATCCCTGTTCCCTTGTTTGCTCATATGGGTAAGTGAAAATTGTCCTGAGGGACCTATTCTCTAGTTTCCTTTGGTTGTTGCCATGACATCTCTGCAATATATTTTTTATTTGTAATTATGTTTTTTCTTTCCAGTATGTTCAGTGATCAGATAGTAGAGATACAAAAGCTGCTATTGCAGTCATGTATTCTTTTCAATGAACTTGATTCATTACAAGAGAGTAATGAAATGATTGACAACAGATTTTAGGTGTGTTTATACTGTCTGGTCACTCTGTGTTTCACCCTAAAGCTCTGGTCCCTAGCTCCTTTGCACTGGACTTATGCTAGTTTGTCCCTGTACATTCATTTTTAGTAAACCAGAAAGCGTCCTTCAGGAGAAAATAAAAAAGCAATTATGAAAATTTTTTGCTCCTTACAAACAATATGGACAGTGAAAGAGCTAGTTTAACACTTCCCACCCAATCTTCCAAACTATTTCACTTCCAGCAGTATAAGGCATCACAGGACACTTCCCTTCTTTCGTACAACACCCCCATGAACACAACTCACACATTGTATCTCTGAATATGTCTGTATGCATTCTGTAAAAATGCTATTCCTGCAGGCTGCAGAGCATCCTACTTATTATTCAGCTAGCTGGTTAGTTTGTTAACCTGTTGTTAACATCTATAAAAATGTGATAATGACTGAAAGGCCCAGAGACATTACTAGGACTCTGAGAAAAGAAGGTTGTTCACTTTTATGTGCTTGGATCATAGCCAGAAGACAGTGGCAAAAAAAAAAAAATGTTTCTTTAACTTAAAAAAACCGCTAAGTGGGGCATATGAAGGCTCACAATGAAATGTGTTGTTCTGATGCATCTCAGCACACATTCACATACTTATCTGAGCTGTGCTGGCTTCTAGAAGTTTAGGCATGTGATTCAACGTGCGGACCCTTACTTTGGCAGATGTCCTAAATTTGACTAAATTTGGCTGTTAGAATTTATGGATAAATCCCACTCACTTTGTCTCAGTGTCTTTTAATCCTTTAGACTAAGTCTCTTAGGGAGAGAGAAGCAATATTGTCCTGTATTTTTGTGTGTTTTGTATAAAGAAATATTCATATTTATATTTTAAGTAGTATACTTCCTTTTCTCTGTGGGTATTCATGGGACTCTTTGTACACCTTTCCCTCCCCTGGGGAGAGGTATGGGTCATCTTCTCAGGCCAGATGGCTGAGGACTGAAAGCTGCCTGGAGGGCTCAAGTCTGAAGAAGCAGAACTCTCAAGAAGGTGTAGGAGGACAGCAGATGAAAGAAAAATGTAATTTATTTCAAGGAAAGTTGGTTCTTAGGCTTAAGAACAGCCTTCCATACCTGACTCTGTGGTAAACTAATTAGAGTCATAAAATTACTGACGTTGGAAGGGACCTCTGGTGATCAGTCCAACTGCCCTGGTCAGAGAAGGGTTAGCAAGGATAGGTTGCTCACGTTGCTGGACAGCTGTCATGTCCTGGCAGGTTTTGACTGGCTCCAGGGATGGATTTTCCACCACCTGTTCCAGGGCTTGACTAAACCCATTGTGATTTTTTCTCTTTTGCATTTAACAGAATTTCCTGTAGATCAATTTGTGACTATTGCCTCTTGTCCTGTCACTGGATACTTCTGAGAAGAATCTGACTTTGTCTTCTTTACTCCACCCCATCAGGTATTTATGCACATTGATTCAGTCCCCCATGATTCTTCTCTTCTCCAGGCTGAACACTCCCAGCTCTCTCAGCCTCTCCACATATGACAGATGCTCCAATATTTTATCATCTTTGGTGTCCTTTGCTGGACTTGTGCAAAGTACATGTCATGTACTGGGAATCCCAGAACTGGACAGAGTACTCCAAATGTGGCTCATCAGGGCTGAGTAGAGAGGAAGAATCACCTTCCTCGACCTGCTGGCACTCCTTCTAGTGCAGCCGAGGAGGAAGGCCTTTCGCTCTTCTTTGCTGCAAAGGCCCATGGCTAGCTTATGTTCTACTTGCTGTCCACTATAAGCCCAGGCCCTTTTCTCAAAGCTGCTTTTCAGTCAGTCAGCCCTCAACTTGTACTACTGCATGAGTTTATTCTTTCCCAGGGGCAGGACTTCACATTTGCAATTTTTTAATTTCCTGGGGTTCCTCCTGGCCCATTTCTCAAGCCTGTTGAGGTCCGTCTGAAGGGCAGCACAATCATTAGGTCTATCAGATGCTCCTCCCAGTTTGGTATCATCTGCAGACCTGCTGAGGGTGCATTTTGTCCCTACATTCAGACCATTAATGAAGATGTTGAACAGATGCTTGCTTTCCTGCTCATTGCTATGGACTGTTCTTGAGTTTGGGGAAGGTGATCCTTGAAAATCAACCAGCCGTCCTGATCTCTCTTCTCTCCAGGACCCTGTCCCTTGGGGTTCTTCCGGACGGGTCCCTAAACAGGCCAAAGTCTACTCTCCTGAAGTCCAGGGTTGTGATCTTGCTATTTGCCTTGTTTCCTTCTCTCAGGATCCTGACCTTCACCATTCCATGGTCACTTTAGCCAAAGCTGCCTCCAAGCTTAATTTTCCTGACCAGTTCTTTGTAAGAATCACTTCCAGCAGAGTGTCTTCCTTTGTCAGTTCCTTAACCCCTTGTGTCAAGAAGTTGTCCACAATGTGCTCCACAAACACCCTGCTTTGCTTACAGCCTGCTGTGTTGGTCTTCCAGCAGATTTTTGGATCAAGCCACCCATAAGGACAAGGACATGAGGCTTCTGCCAGCTGTACAAAGAAGGCCACATCTACCTTTCCTTCTTTGTGCTGGGTCTGGCTGGGATGGAGTTAATTTTCTTCATAGCAGCCCATTGCAGCGTGATGGTTTGGGTATGTGATCAAAACAGTGTTGGCAACACACCCATGTTTTAGTTGTTGCTGAGCAGTGCTTGCCTCTGCTTCTCACACTGCCCCCCAGTGAGTAGGCTGGGGGGGCACAAGAAGTAGGGATGGGACATAACCAGGACAACTGACCCAAAATGACTAAAGGGATACTCTATGCCATATAGAGTCATCTTCAGCTATAAAAAACAGAAGGGAGGAGGGTTTTGTGTAGGTAGCCATTGCTTAGGGACTGTCTGGGCATCAGTCTACTATGGGAAGTGGTGAGTGATTGCCTTTTCATCACTTGTTTTGTTTGGTTTTCTCCTTTCTTTCGTCTTCCTCTTTCCTTCACTTATTAAGCTATTTTTATCTTGAACCACAAGTTTTGGGATCTTTTGCTCTTCCTATTCTCTCCCCGCTGGGTAGAGCTTAGCTGCCAGCCAGGGTCAAACCACTACATTCTTGACTTAATTGGTGAAGGAAGATACACTCACAAAGGTTAATGGAACTGCAGAAACAAAGCCAAATGTCTAATTTATATGTATGTGGAGAAGGGATTGAGTGTATTTGTTATATTGTGCGTGAGTATGGAAGGGATTCATTTCTGTTAGCAGAATTTAGAAAGGGCTTGGTTAGTATTTGTGCTTTGTTTACCTGGGGGAAAAGTGTAAAAGGGGGTTTATGAACATCTAGATATGGTTTTTGTCATTCAGAGACTTCATTCTCTGACCATGAGGACTCAGACGTTGTGTCCTGCTCTGTTGTTGGTTGCCTTGACCTAAATGACTGCTAACAATGTTATGCGCTAAGTTCCCTCTCCAGAGCTGTTAATCACAATGGTGGAAGGCTAGGACCTGTTGTTTAGGACCTGAATAATCCTGCCTTGCTGAAAAAAAATTTGGATAGAATAGCAAGTTAGCCTCATCAAACAAACTGTTCCTGTTAACAGCAAATCATGGAGACTGATGCCATCATCTTGACTTTGGAGTTCAGCCTGTTCAACAAGCTGGCTGAAATTAGCACTCAACTTTAATCTTGCAAAAGTTTAGGGTCTACTTGAAAAAAATGTGTGATACTTATCCACTTAAGTGTGAATATAAGAGAAACATAGGGATAGTTCAGGGTACATACAGCCACTCTCACCCTGGAGATTCTGGATGCTGATGCCTTGAAGATTCTGATAGAAGGAGAACCTCCCATCCTGTTCCCAGTGCCAGCCTACTCTGATGGGAGAGAGCAAACTGAAATTTAGGTCATAATAACCTCAGTTGCTTCTGTCTCAGTAATTTTACAGAGTCTTAAAATATAAAAGATTGAGTCTCTTCCAAGCAATGAAACAATAAACCCATGGAAGATGCTATGTTCAGAGCCAACCAAATAAAAGTCCCCCAGAACTAAGGAATTACTTTGGGAGAAGGCATTACAACCTTCCAGATCCAGTATGCCTCTAGTGGACTTCCCCACACCAAATGATTTTTTACTGCCTAGTAGGAGTCCAAAACTGCCACAGGACTGTCAGATAGTCTCACTAAAAGAATGGATTCCTAAAACATGGTAAGCTCACTGAGCTTCCAGTAGAGGACTTCAAATATGGCCCACCACATGCTAAAATTTCTGGATGCATGCAATCCAGAGCCTTGAAGTAAGTGCTGCAACACTAAGCACATGTTTATAAAACCTTCTACAAAGCAAAATTTACATTCCATGAGTAGCTTCCACTACAGACTCATTGTGACCTCCTAACAGTGGACTGGTCAAATCCTACAGCAGACATGTAACACCATGGACACAAATCAACTGCTTAAACACAGGTACCTAAGGCCACTTAAAACACTCTAAGGCATCCTAGACATCCACATGTCACTGCCAGATGTGACACATGATTTATGAGACACCTCTGTTGCAGATAGAGGCCAGGCATGTGTCTAAATATACACATCTTCAGATGACACTAGAGAGCTATATTTTAGCATCTACATTGAGCTCCATCGTTTAACTCTCATCCAAGGAGTTTTGTCCACCTGTGATTCATGGAGTCATCTGATGCAGCACAGCTGTGTGACCACAGCTAATTTTAATAAGAAAATGAATTGTTAATATGTGGGAGCATAAGAAAGCTAAAGCCTTTCAGGATAAGTAAAAACACAGACAAAAGTATAACTGTTCAGATAGTAATAGCAGCTCCAGTATTCAAGATAATAATCACTGCCATGGAAAGGTATGAAACCCTAAAGAGAAAAAAATTACATTTGAACAGAAAATCAGAAGGTAGCAACTATGGAGCAATGAGGATTAGACCAATTCAAGCAGTAATAGAGGCTGACCATCACCCTGCTGATTGAAGACTTTGGTCAGCAAAGACGTATTAGGAGCATCACTTGCGTGGCGAGTGTAGTAATGCTTTGCATAGTAGCTGGTTAGTCCTGCGTGGTCTTATTCCTAGTCCTTTTGCTCTTAAATTGTGTGTATCCTGCTTGCAGGGTACTTTTATGCTGTTCAAGTTTTGTAAACAGAAGGATCCAAAGGGAGGGTTATAGCATGTGATGTGATCATCCCCTCTTGTCACTTTTGTTCAGAGATCTTTTACCACACAGAGAGACAATAGGTCTTGAATCACAACAGGTGGGTCAACCCCTGGACCAAGAGTTACACATGAGATTCCTCTCCGCATTCAGTCATCTACATTTACAAAGGCTCATAGGACCATGTAGCAAGAAAGAGGTTCTCACATGAGATATAAATAGCAACTGGTGTCCATAAACATGTTTCTGTATTATAAAGTATGCTGATGCAATTATGTGTTGTGCATGGAATGTGTAAGCAGGGGAAAAAGAGTTTATGGCATATAACCTAGCAAGAAAAGTTTTACAGGGGAAATTTCATAGCAGTATTATCTGGTAAGGAAAGAAGTTTTGACTGCTTAAGGTATATATTATGATTTTTAATAGCTTACATTGATCAATAGCCTGTGTAACAAGCACAGCTGTAGTGGATAAAACTACCATTTAGCAATATTCAACTATTAACTATAAACTAAACCATAGTAGTAGACCACTACCATAATGAGATAACTGTGAGATAAGTATGGTAAAGACAGTGGATACTTCTAACAAATACAAGGTCAAGTTATCATAGAAATACTAGCAGTCTAGTGTTATGGTTATGACAGGCAATCCCCAAATCCTGAAAGTCCACACTCATGGCATAAAGCATCCAGGGGCATCCTGCCTCATGTGTCAAGGTGCCCTGGAAAGGATGCTTTGCAGTAGTTGATTCTTAGTCATTGGGGTCTTCAGTGCTCTACTGATTCTGCTTGGGTAATCTTTTGGGTTGTCTTTTATCCCCTCCAGACACTATCCCCTGTGCCTTTCTGTTCCTTAGATCCTCATTTTTCCAGACTGATTGTTAATTGTTTCTGCTAGGTCACTTCCCAAATCCAGTTACTGTGTCCTCTGGTCACTGTGTCCTTGTCCTGAAGCAGTTTCTCTGGAGGAGTTGGTACCCCAAAATTGACTCAGAGATAATCTTGCCTTTTGTGCTTGTTCTGCAGCTTTCTTAACTGCACTGTTATTTCATTTCCTATGTTTTATTCTGTTTCTTATGTATTTATTGTGTTAAAACAGAAGTTTGTTACTTCAGAAATTCTGTTGTGGTTTATAGTTATTCTAAGAGCTTATAGCTATGTTAGATCAGTGATTTTGTGGCTCTTTATCATGCCAAAATTATGCCAAATAATATTTGCACAGGCAAAGCAAAATTATATCAAAGCCTATTTTTGTTCAACAGCCCTGTCCCCACCATGGTATTTAGTGACATCATGCTAAAGGTTCACATCTCAGCTCAGGGTTCCTTTCCTTGGCTACAGACATGACATCTCTCTGTTTTTCTCAAATTTCTTCTTCCAGAATGAAAAATTATTTAGCACAGTGGCTACTGGGAGCTAAAGAGGTCTGTGGGGTCAAAGAACTGTAGAGCAGATATCATGCCAGACTTATCCCAAATAATAAGTCACCAGACTGCTTCACAGGATGCAAGACCTGGACATAAGGAGTCAATATTAGTCTATTTGATCTAGGAATCACTGCTCAGTTGGTCTTGATATAGTTTATAGTGTAAACTATAACTTAAGTTATAGTTTATGCTATATAACTACACTTACGTAAGTATAACTTAAGTTATGCTGTATCCTTCCATCCTCAAGTGCAGGTCTTTCTGACAAGTAAAAAGTAATTTATTATGACAATTTTTAAAGTAGTTGTTAATAATTTTTATCTCAGTACAGTCTAACAGGTCACTACATAAAGATCAGAAGACCATCCCTTACTTGAACGTCTTATACTCTTCACATGGAAAAAGAAAGTAGGATTATCCTAACTTGCAGATGGAAAGAGACATAACATAATTTGACTAATGTTACAGAGAATGAATATTAGGTTCAAGAACCACAGGCAGATCTGCAAGTGTATTTGCTCAAAGAAGAACAACACATTTTCAATAGTCCTAGAGACACTTGGACATCATCTATCCCTGATGGAAAGGCAGCGTGCTTGGCCTAATAAGGGATTTCTGCAGAAAGTACAGCAGTGGCTGGTGACTATCAGCCCCTCAGATTAAAATCTGACAGCCTAGACACAGGTGCAGCAGGCACAGCTCTCTTTGTAAAAGAACAAGATACAGCAAACTGCTAGTACTTCAGCATGGCCTACCTGCAGTAGCTTCAACTCTGATTTGCTCTGTTTCTAAATAAATGTGCTAAATATGATGTGAAAATATGATCCATAAGTCTTATGACTTTTTCACTTTCCTGTAGTTTTATCAAATTTTTCCAGATTGTTCAAGGCAACGACTACTACGTATGATGTTCAAAGGGGGACTACTTTCCCCTGATGTCACACATCATGCAACAGTCTAGTTTTGCCCTTTCAGCTTAGTGTAGTTGTATTCCAGAGGGTCTTGGCAATGCATCCTGAATTTATCCAGGGAGTAACAGTCTCAGATAGTCTAGTACATCCGAATTAACTTTTACATTCCCTTTTCAGGTGTAAATCTTCAGTGGGATGACTTGCCATGGTCAACATGAGATTTGTCAGTGAACAAATCCATTCATGCAATTAAATCTTTTATTTTAAGTTGTTTGGTTTCACTTAAGTACTTCTGAGCTGTTACACAAGTTTAAGTACGTAACCACCTGTAACACAGTATGTGAGAAGCACATATTGTACAAAAGGAAAAGCAATATATTAATACTGCTGTCAGAGTCCAGTTATATCAGAAAGCATTGTAGATAACTAAGTTTGCTAAAGTGTGAAGGTTAGGTTCTACTTGTTGGACTACAGAAATGTCTGTCTTTTTTGTTTTCTCAGAACAGTTTCAAATATCCACTTCAGTTTTGCTTTGATTTGCAAGGGCTAGTTTTTGTCTGTCTGTTTGTTTGCTTGTTTGTCTTATTTTGTCTTGTTTTTAATTCTTAAAAAAATGTTTTAAAATAAGTGATTTTCTTAATTGAATAGAAAAAATTGTGGTTTAACTCAGACGTTTGCTGTAAAATTGTGGTTTAACTCAGACATTTGCTGTGAAGAAAAGAATTCGCATTTTAGTGCCTACAGCTATCTTAAGTTTCCAGTCATTTGTAATGGTAAAGAAAATGTCTCAACATCTGTTTCAAGCTAATCATGTAACTTAGTGGGAGATAACAGACGTTCACAGTAGTATCAGATCCTGCGTTTAAATATTTTAAAATAAGAATTGAAGTTGGGATTTTTTTGGCAATAAATTTAAGTTTAAAATATTCTACCAAGTAGGATGTTTTTCTATGTCTGTTTCCAAAAATAAATTTCCATCAGTTTAAGTGCTCAAATATATTGCTATTCTGTGGAGTGACTTTTAAGGGATTATACGGCATTTTTTTCCTATATTGCACATATTTATATTTATTAATATCTGTTGAAGTATTGCAATTTTCATATACTTCTTTCAAATAATTCTTGATGATTTTGCAGGCAGATAGAGAATTTCAGATATTCCTTGGTGTTAATAAAGTACAAGATTTCTTTTCTTTTAGCATTAGATTAATCTTTTTTTTCTTTCCATTAAAAAAAAAAATCTGTAACCTCTAAATGTCATGTTTTCTAGTTTATTTTAAGTCAAGTGTGTTGGAAAGCATATATGACCGTTTACAAGGCCATACATTTTTATAAACTACTGTAAATAAGATACCTTCTGAAGCACAATCAATATGAAATGGAACTTGTTGATCTCATGCTGAACATGACTGAGCTCGCTCCAGCAAACCAGATGGAATTTTGACCTTGTACACTGTGTTCTCTCTGATTCACCATGTACTTTCACAATTGGAAACAGTTGTGAATTGTTCTGTTTTTTTGCTAATAGGGAACAATTCCCATTATCAAAAAACACGAAATACTGCAAGTTCTGAAGGTTGCTGCATCTTAAAAATGCTTTGAAGGTGCACAAGAACTGTGGGCAGAGTCGTAGTACTTTCTACCAACCGTCTACTTGGTGAGTAAGAGAAGGTATTGCCACACATAAGCTACACACTGTTGAAAAACCACATTTTTTCTAGAGCAGCAGGAGAAAATCTTGTATACCATCTGCCTTCTAAGATGTGTGAAGGGAATTTCACATGACAGAACACGAGTGGCTTAACAGATTACCATCATTTTTTTCACCCAATAAATTATTGTTTATTCACTGGGCTCACAACAACCATGGCAACTTTTCTGACACATAAGATTTATTTACTTATTTATTTACTTGCTTATTTATTTTGGCAAAGGAAATGTTCTGTCCTTATTGTCCAGAATGTTTTTTAAAAAATCAAACCCAAAGCAAAATAAGACACAGATTTACCAAACACTGAAAAATACTTTAAACTTGAGTGCAATAAAGAAACTTGCTTAACTCAGCTGTGATACTTAATTGTCATATTGACTTTCTGCTGACTTTCTGAAGAACTATAAATGACTATAGGAAATAATATGCATCCTGCACTTGCAATCCTCAGAATGATTGAGTTCAATACGAGAGAATTTTTTGTGTAACCCATTAAATAGTACCAAAAATAATGAATGGTATTTCACAAATTTTCCCATCAACTTGGAAAATGTACAGTTAAGAGTTCTATGCATATTTTCATTAAAATCTTGGAATATCAAAAAGCTAGAGAGAGAAAGAGGCAAAATATGTTTTTCATTAGTTTTGGCAGTTACTTTGAGCATAAGTATTCCAATTAGGGAATGATGGCAAAAAAAATAGCTTTACCATTTGATCTTTTCTTTTTTGGGGTGTTTTGCTGTTATAATTGCTGGTAATAATACAAGTTTGAAACATTCTTCATTAAAGCAAAAGATCTTAATTTCAACTTATATAATGATTCACATAAGAGTTCCATTTATGGACACTTTAACACTGTGAATCATTAATCACTTTGACAAATTACAACACAACTCTATTAGATTTCCTGTTATGGACTTCAACAGATGTCTAATTAGAAACTGAAAGTGAATTCAGATTAAACCAGCACTTGGCATATGTATAGTATCAAATCATTATTTATTGAGATAAACACTTTCTCAGGGGCAAGACAAAATATTACCATTTTTCTCCATTTACAATTTTCAAGTAAAGAACACTTAAATAATGCATACCCACAGCCTTAGTTACTATGGAATATTTTAGAGATGTAAGTGAAATATTCTATAGCATTCTTGTCAAAATTATGCTGCAGGGACAATTAAAATTCTTCTATTTCATAATTTTCAAGCTTAAAAATGTATTTATTAACATTAAAAAATAAGACAACTCTGATGAAACAAAACCTCACATCCTTCAGTACATAAGAATCAATTATTATGTTAATGTATGATGTCCTACACACTTGTAGGTCACTGAACATACAGATGTAATTTGTCTAACATTTTATTTAATATCTTCTTTTTGTCAACAGTTGGTATATTTTGCTTGTAAATTACGATATTATTCTTGCAATCTTACACTACTATAACACAGCAAATTTTCAAAACACTGTAACTGACTTAATGTATCATTTCTGCACATAGAAAACTTAACACAGCAGTGGTTAGTAACCAGATACTCTTTTTTCATTATCAGACATCACGTATTTTTGAGCTTGATCTTGTCACATGAAAGCCAAGAGCAGGTTTATCAGTGGATGCAGAAATCATGCCTAGAATTTGTCACCTTTGCTACTTGAATCTTTAATTACTTAAATAGTTCTTAGGGACAGAGTCACAAAAGTAATTGTGAATTCCAGTCCCACAGCAACATTAGTTCATAACAATTTTGAACACTTGCCTTTGCTGCATAAATGTTTAGTCCAAGCTAAGTTACTTTAGGCCCCATCTACATTAAACTGTAGTTTGGAACAGAAGTATGTTTTTGAAGACATTCTCCTGATCATCCCATGGCACTCATTAGTTGTTTTTTTGAAGCAGTTTTAATGAGGTTTGATGACGGTAAACTATTATCTTTTGCTTTCTTTTTTTTCCCCCAGAAAAAATCCCCTTCCTATAGAAAAAAACTTAATTGGAAATTCTGTTCCAGGTGCTTGTCAAATGCCCTCCAATATCTAATGCAGAAATGCTTGATCTTCCATATACCTTTGAACAATGTGCATGATGTTCAGTCCAAGAGAAATTCAGTATGCTGATCGTCATACAACCCACTTCTAAGCATATTACTCATCAACTACATCACTCAGGTAGAGCTACTATTTAGATGTATAGACATATTTCTCCTAAATTTTTCAACATTCAGTACCAAAGTAACTATTTTTTAAGTACCTGACTGCTATTGCAGAATCCAAAAGCCTTGCAATCACGTTCTGTGTATAATGTGTGGCAATGTGCGCTTGCAGCTCAGAAAGCCAATTGCATCCTGGGCTGCATAAAAAGTATGACCAGCAGGTCGAGGGAGGTGATTCTGCCCCTCTACTCTGCTCTTGTGAGACCCCACCTGGAGTACTGCATCTAGCTCTGGGGCCCTCAGTACAAGAAAGACATGGACCTGTTACAGCAGGTCCAGAGGAGGGCCATGGAAATGGTCAGAGGGCTGGAATACCTCTCCTGTGAAGAAAAGTTGAGAGAGTTGGGGTTGTTCAGCCTGGAGAAGGCTTTGAGGACACTTTCTTGTAGCCTTCCAATGCTTTAAAGGAGGCTTATAAGAAAGACGGGGAACAAATTTTTACCAGGGCCTGTAATGACAGGACAAGGGGCAATGGCTTTAAACTGAAAGAGGGTAGATTTAAATTGGACATGAGGAAGAAATTTTTTATGATGATGGTGCTGAGACACTGGAAGAGGTTGCCCAGAGAAGTTGTGGGTGCCCCATCATTGGAATTGTTCAATGTCAGATTGGATGGGGCTTTAAGCAACCTGATCTAGTGGAAGATGTCCCTGTCCATGGCAGGGGGTTTGGACTAGAAGATCTTTAAGGTCCCTTCCAACCCAGACCATTATATCATTCTATGAAATAGTTAGGCATGCAAGAAAGGGACTCTGAGCAATCAGTACCATGAATAGAAATGTCCTTAATCTGATCAACAAGACACTCCAAAACCAGAAATATATATACTAAAAACATATCACCAAGAATGTATACATCTTAATCTTGGAAGTGATTAGATATATTTGGCCAGAATTTGTACCACATTATTTTTTTGTTGTTTTACCTCATTCTGTTAAAAAACACATCACCTCCCTCAAAAAAAAAAAAAATCTATTTTACTCAATCTCTATTTAAGATGTTGTAGATTCCTCGTTTCTGTAAGAGAAGAAGTCAAACCTTTGCTCTGTCAGGTTTTTGGCAGGTTATTCTTTTTTGTGGACATACTCTTATGCAGCTGTTCCTCACTGCATAACAGAATTAAGGATTAATTTTTCAAAAAAGAAAGAATTAACAAGATTAACTAAGACCTTTTTGATCTAATGGCTAGGACAATTCTTAGATAGAATGAGGTGATGTTTTCATCCCTGCCTCTGTATTGGTTTTATATTTTATCCAATGATTATTTAATGCAAGTCCATAGAGGTTAGATCTGTATACCCATTGGCATCTTTTCTATAGCTGTGGGTGAGGATTACAGTAGAAACAGAGACTGCTGAAATACACTTTTAGCAGTGTATTGGATAATGATAACCCTCCAGTGAATCTATATCTTAAGTCTCCAGTCATGTGAAAAATTACTGCCAAGCAGTTCAAGAGTTTAGCATTTACCTAAGCCCTAATGGGGTTTAATTACCTTAAAGTCCATATACATGTATAATATCCATTACTTTGGTTAGGTCAAACCTCTTCTCCTGAGAATAATGATGTCACTGTGGATAAATTCAGAGGATCCTGCTTACCTGGCATTCTTGCAGAAAAAAAACCAACAAAACAAAACTTTCATTTAAAAACAGGGTCAGAAGTGTAAATTTATTTCCCAGTAAGTTATTCATATTAATATTTATCTTCTTTATATTAACTTATCAACAAATATGGATGTTATTTGTGATATTTTTATTTAATGTCAGTTTAATGATCCTGATTTAAATAGAATTACCTTTTTTTTTGTCTCCATTTTGTTTCTTCTTTTTCCTCATGAGAGGTCATTAACATTTACGAGCCTCTGTCACAATCTGTGATTATATCAGAAAGTCATACAGATCAATCTCTTCAAAGCCCAAAAATGTTCTGTTATGGTACCATGATTTTGGTACTCCTCTTGTAGTATTGTTTGTCTATTTATATACATAACTGACTATTTTTTATGTTACCCCTCTCAATTAATTTGAAAGTACTCGCGCTCTGTCATTGATTTCTCTCCTTTCTCTGCTGCTTTCATATTGTTCAGAACAGGAATTTTTCTGTGATGCTGCCTTGGCTGGAAGTGACAATTGTTTAAAGCAGATATTTAAATTAAATCATAAATTAACATTTTACTTTCTGTATTTGTGGAAGACCACAGTATCGATAAGGTGGGGAAACACATTGCCACATTATCTGTAGTTATATCCCCATTCCCATAAGCTATTCCCTTTTATTATAGTGTGATCTAGATTCCAAAACCCAAGCTTAAATATTAACCCTTTCATGGCAGTGGCCTGTATTTTCCTTTGGGCATATAATCATACTGACTACTAGGAAGACATCATAGTTCCTGAGGGAGTTAAAGGTAACATTTTCAAAAGTGTTCAGGCTCAGCCTAATGTTCCTTACACGGGGACAGGCTCACACAGACTAACTGCTTTTGAAAAACTTTCCTTGAATGCTTACCTTTGATCAACTTTCATCTCTTCTTTTTATTAAGGAATCTTCCAGAAGCCAAAACAGACTTAAAAGTGAAGAGAAGTGATGGCAACTGTCAAAGGGTACACCAATTCAACATACTCCCTAAGCAGCTTATTAGTGTCAGAGCTCTTGGAAAGTCATGTATAATGTTAAATGTTGTTATAAGTTAGAAACCTTCCTAAGGTGCTGGCTGATGGAGAAAATTCTACCTCCTTTTTCTCGGGGTAAATCTTTCCTGGACACAGGTGGCCACAACAGGGAAGAAATATGTAATTTTAATTTGTTTGCATTATCCCAGGCTAATCTAGGTAATAAAGTGCTTATGTTTGTTCTCAGTCACATATCTTTTTATTTTATTTAATAGATTTGCACATGAGTAAGATTATCATAACAACCATAACCTCTTTCCTGTTGGTGTCAGTTGTTCTACTGTTTGCCATTATTAATGATACAATGTTGATTGCCTGTGTAAAAACATCCAATAATGCTGACAGCTTTATCTAGGAATCGGTAGAATGTCACAATTATTCATAAGTGATTCCCATTCACAGCCTTTTCTAAATCCTCTGGACTTTGCAGCAGTATAAAACTGAAATTCCCAAATTGTTGAGCCTTCACTGATAAAGGCCTTAATCAAAGGATATAGAAAAGGAAAGGATCAGAAAAAAGAGTGAAGAAGTACAGCATTTTCTTCCTGCACAGAAATCGGCTCTCACAGAAAAGCTGATATGGCCAAAACTTCTCCTTTTACTCTTTTTTAGCCTTGACCCATCTGCCATTATCTACAGTGGTACTTATTTAAGTATCAAAGTAAGACACTTAGAACAAGCAGCAGGGTTGCCCTAAGCTCCCTATAAAGTTAGTAGAGAGAAAATGCATTCAATATCTTGACTTTTCTTGTGGAGATTTTCTCTTCACTGTCTATATAGAAAGTTATGTTTCCATAAAGTTCCCATAGGTATGTTCCTTACTTGCTTAAGTTAAGGTGGGGTATATACTAATGTTTGTGTGTGTTCACATATGAGACATATATATGTGTGCCTTTTTAAATTATGCAGCCAGTAAACACATATGTATATGCATATGCCCATATTGCATCTTTTGTTTATTTATCTCTATAATATTAAACCTAGCTATCTGAAAGTACAACAGAGGAAGTATCTTGCAGGAATATCACATAACAGACCATTTCCTGCCAACTTATCCTGTTCTACTCTTTCAAAAGCGATTCTATCAATGATAATGCTGTAATATTCAAACATATACAAAATCAGTGCTTCATTTTTTTGAAGTAATGAAATAAGAGAACAATTGCCACATGACTGATTTCTTCTGAAAACCTTAAAGAAGTAGAACATACCACGCTACAAGGCTCAGAGATACTTGAAATGTTTTAATAATTTTTATATTAATCAATAGGAAAAAATAGAAATACCTTAATAAACATCACTGAAGGTGTCTCTCTGTAAGCTGTATTATATATTGCAGCCATTACCTTTCATCTAAGGTCAAAGTATAAGGTAGGATAAAGTAGAAAGATTTTAGCTGGAATTGTCTGTCTCCACTGATAGGCAGTGCTCCATCTTATTAAGCTGAAAGGGCCCAGAAGTAAAAAAAAAAACAGAATATAACAAGTAGTGAATATTCTCAGTAGCTTCTTGTGAAGCTTTATAAGAAGATTTCATTATGAATAGTTATGTGGCTGACGAAAACAGAGCTGTCAGAGAATAGAGTGGTAATGAGATCAGACACAGTTGCGCAGGCTCTGCACCCAGTCTTAGGCAGAGCAAAACTACTTCTTGTGAAACTGGAGCTCAGTACTTACCTGCTTTTGGATACAAAAAATAGGTTTAATTTTTACTATCGACAAATAATCAATCAATCAGCTGTATTTCAGCTATTGATTGTTGGAGGTAGCCTGGCTGCAGCGATCATGCACTGGTGGAGCTGAGGGATATGGATCAGGTGAAGAGTGAAGTCAGGACCCTGAATTTTAGGAAGGCAAACTTCCAGCTGTTCAAGGAATTAGTCAACAGGACCCCCTGGGAAACTGTCCTCAGGGACAAGGGAACAGAACAGAGCTGGCAGATCTTTAAGGACACTTTCCCTAGAGCACAAGAACTCTCAATAACCAGGTGTAAGAAATCAGAAAAGGAAGGCAAGAGACCAGCATGGCTGACTTGAAACCTGCTGATCAAATTAAAGGGCAAGAAGGAAATGCATAGGCAGTGGAAGCAGGGACAGGTATCCTGGGAAGAGTATAGGGACGTTGTGTGGTTGTGTAGGGATGGGGTCAGGAAGGCCAAGGTGTGGCTGGAGCTGAACTTGGCAAGGGACGAAAAGAATAATAAGAAGGGCTTCTATATGTATGTCAGCCGGAAAAGGAAGGTCAAAGAAAGCATACCGACCCACCGATAAACACGACCGACAAACTGGTAAGAATAGACGAGGAGAAGGCTGAGGTACTCCACAACTTGTTTGCCTCAGTCTTCACTGGCCACCTCTCTTCCTACACCTCTCGAGTGGATGGACCTCAAGATGGGGACTGGGGGAAAAAGTCCCTCCCACTGTAAGAGAAGATCAGGTTTGTGACCACCTGCGGAACCTGAACATATGTATCTATGGGACCTGACAAGATGCATCCCAGAGTCCTGAGGGAATTGGCTGATGTAGTTGTCAAGCCACTCTCCAAGATATTTGAAAAGTTATCACAGTCAGGTAAAGTTCCCGGTGACTGGAAAAAAGGGAAACATTGCACCTATTTTTAGAAAGGGTACAAAGGAGGATACTGGGAACTACCAACCTGTCAGCGTCACCTCTGTGCCTGGGAAGATCATGAAACGGATCCTCCTAGATGCTATACTAAGGCACATGGAGGACCGGGAGGTGATTCAAGACAGCCAGCATGGCTTCACCAAGGGCAAGTCTTGCCTGACCAACCTAGTGGCCTTCTGTGATGGAGTGAGTACATCAGTGGGCAAGGGAAGAGCTACAGATATCATCCGGACTTCTGTAAAGCCTTTGTGGAATGATTGCTGGAGGTGACTTATCGATATGACACCCTACCCCCTCAAGGGAAGGTGAACCTCCAGGGTGGAATGCAGTGGATGTGCAAGAAATCGGTTCCATGGTAGTGCCCTAAGCAACATAACCTGCAACTTTTGGATGTTGGCAACACCAGGGGAAGTTGGTGTGCTAAATCTGAAAAGTAACACGGAGGGTGAAGTGGAGTGGAGACGCCGCGGCCAGGCTCAGTGATCACAGGGATAGGGAACTGGAACGATAGGAACAAGAACGGTTGGTCCTTGCATTGAATCCGCTGAAGCAACACGGTAGGATAATGGGGGTTCTGTCAACCTAATGCCCTACTTTTGATTTATATCACACATGCCCAGTTCTGGGGAACTGACATGTAACATCATGTCCTTTGGGTGAACTTTACTCATTATAATACCAAAACACACCTCCACCCCAAAAGTTACCCACCTCCAAGGTGCAACCACCCCCCCACGGAGCATGTGCTCTGAATTTTTCCTAGCATTTACCTTTAAAAGCAAAGTGAGAGAACTTTATACCAATCAAAGTAAAGGTATGTATGACTAGAGTCACTCAAACTTCACCTAAAAGAAAAAATAGTATAAAAAGACCCCAAAAGAGGAAGACTGTTAGGGAACATAGCATCACAGACAAGTCGGGAGGATATCACTGACTTCTGGGACCAGTCGATGGGCTGAGCCTCCCTTCTCCCCAATAAGGACCCCTCTTGGGTGAGATTCAAACACTCGGCTGTACCGAATGCTTCCCTGGGAAACTTAGAAATCTCTCTATTTAGAGTTGCTTTCTTTTTTTTATTTCATGGGCTGTATTCAATATTTGCACATGCTTTGCAGACAGCATATTCGTCATCAGCAATCCAAAAGAACCTGTATTGTTGCTTTAATAAACTGTGCTGCTCATTATTCTAGTTGTGATAGTTCGGTAATGCAACCAAACTCCCTAAGTCTGGTAATTCTCATGCGTTGAACACAGCTAAGCCGAGAATGCAGTTTGCTATAAGTACATCTGTCATCGTGACAGTTACGCTACCGGACTTACAGCACTGAATTGGACATTACTCAGAAACTAAACCTAGCTGCCCCCAACCCCTCTGATGTCTGAGGATACACTGGAACGCAAGGGGGTTTATTTTCTGCCAAATTCCTTTACCCTTTAACGCAACAGCCTTTGACATGGTCCCCCACAACATCCTTCCCTCTAAATTGGAGAGAGATGGATTTGATGGATGGACTATTTGATGGATAAGGAATTGGCTGGATGGTCCAGAGAGTGGTGATCAATGTCTGGATGGAGATCAGTGATAAGTGGTGTCCTTCAGGGGTCCGTACTGGGACCAGTACTGTTTAATACCTTCATCAATGACATAGTGAGACTGAGTGCACCCTCAGCAACTTTGCAGATGCCACCAAGCTGAGTGGTGTGGTTGACATGCCTGAGGGATGGGATGCCAGCCAGAGGGACCTGGAGAAGCTTGAGAAGTGGGCCCATGTGAACCTCATGAGGTTCAACAAGACCAAGTGCAAAGTCCTGCACATGAGTCAGGGCAACTCCTAGTATCAATACAGGCTGGGAGATCAAGGTATTTAGAGCAGCCCTGCAGAGCAGGACTTGGAGGTACTGGTGGATCAAAAGATGGACATGAGCCAGCAATGTGCACTTGCAGCCCAGAAAGCCAACCATATCATGGGCTGCAGCAAAAGAAGCATGGCCAGCAGGTTGAGGCAGGTGATTCTGCCCCTCTACTCTGCTCTGGTGAGACCTCACCTGGAGTACTGCATCCAGCTCTGGCATCCTCAGTACAGGAAAGACATGGACTTCTTAGAGTGGGTCCAGAGGAGGGTCACAAAAATGATCAGGGGGCTGGAGCACCTCTCCTATGAAGACAGGCTGAGAGAGTTGGGGTTGTTCAGCCTGGAGAAGAGAAGGCTCCAGGGAGACCTTACTGCAGCCTTTGCTGCTTAAAGGGGGCTTATAAGAAAGATGGGGACAGACTTTTTAATGGAGCCTGTAGCAATAAGACACAGGGTAATGGTTTTAAAGTGAAAGAGGGTAGATTTAGATTAGACATAAGGAAGAAATTTTTTACAATGAGAATGGTGAAACACTGGAGCAGGTTGCCCAGAGAGGTGGCAGATGCCTCGTCCCTGGAAACATTCAAGGTCAGTTTGGATGGGGGTCTGAGCAACTTAATCTAGTTGTAGATGTCCCTGCTCATTGCAGGGAGGTTAGACTAGATAACCTTTAAAGGTCCCTCATAATTCAAACCATTCTATGCTTCTACGATTCTATGACTTTATGATTAATGGCTGATTGATTATTTTTTCAGAGTAAAAGTCAACAGCTAAAATACAACTGATTTTCGAAGTTTTTAAACTACTCTTTCCTGATACAATAGTGAAGTAATCCAAAAGGACAAAGCTGCTACTTCCAAAACTATGAAGACTCCAAGCACTACACAATACAGGTGATACATATGTCATAAATACTGAGAATTTATCTTTGAAAAAAAACACAGAAGAAAATGTATAGATCAACTTTTGTTAAAACATATGCAAGTACATATGTTTGTGCTTTTTATATAATTATGTGCAACAGAATGAGAAGGGCAAAATCTTTAAAAGAAACATTATTGGATTTGCAGGCTAATAATCTATCTTTGAAAGAAAGACACTCGTAGTATTTCAGGCATCTTTTACAGTGTTTTATGCCTGCAATATTTACATTGTTGATAAACTACATAGCCAAATTCTTTTATCTAAAAAACTTATCAGAATTTTACATACTGTAAACCTAAATTTTAGCAGCAGTGGAACAGTGTTTAATCTGTTCATTTAGGGGTTTCTATGTTGGCCATCACTATTGATTTAGGAAGTTTTAAAAAAACTTAAAGCATTTCTTCTTTCCTGAATATATATGCCTCTGAATTCTGATAATAATTTTCTAAATAATATTCACCTTTGCACACTAGTCTCCCATATTATCTTTGCTCTTTTGAATTAACAAAAAATATAGTATTCTTGCAAGTGAGGGATTAAAAGAATATTTGTTTTTCCCTTTTTTAAAATATTTAACTATATAACTGCACTAAAAAAGAACATCTGATGTAGTTTAGCAGTTTTTCCCTGTCCTAAATGTCCAAGTGCACTATAAACATGGTATTTCCATTAGGACAGTGTTTATTCAAATTGTCTTCAGGCAATTGCTTTTGCAAGATATATTAGCAAAATTCAGAAGCACTGTCATGGTAAAGGAAACCTGGAGTTTTAGTGAGATAAATGTTTAATGTGTTGTAAAACTTACATCATCACTATCACAATCATCTACACTTATAAATAGTATAGATGGAGTAAATATGTTAACAATGTTTCTAGTGGCTGTGGCTGTATGATCACTATTCCATGCCTATTTGAAATCACCTTATAGATTAGCTGCCTTTTTTTAATTTTAGAAAGTCTTGCTTCAGACCATAATAGTTAAGTCACGTTTGTTGGTATTTTGCAGTTTCTTTTTTTAAAAAAGAAAGTATAAACTCAGCAAACTTCTCTCCTGCAGGACCTGCAAAAGACAACAAAGAAACGTACAATTTTACGTTGCAGCATCATAGTAATATCTTCAGCAAAAGACTAGTCTGATGCCAAAAGACAAACCAAGGATAACATAACAATTACTGTGTCTGTAGGTAGAATCTGTAGACGTTTTGTTTTCACTAGCTTTTTACCTCATACTTTTTTGAAATAAAAAGCATGCAACTCCAGTCACACTTTGGATAAATGTGATGGCACCCAACAATGATGAGATGCTCAAAGGAGAAAAATAAATAGTCTCATTGGAATATGAACAGATATAAATGTTATGAAATATAAAGGTTATTTTCTTACTCTGGTATAAATCAGGAATAGCTTTCTTACTGTAAGTCAAATGAAGCTAACTGATAGAAGTAACAGAAGAACTAGGTCTGGTTCACTTCATAGTAATTCAGTTATAACTATTGATTTGAAAGCTTCGCATATTTTCCTAACAAATATTTTCCAGAATGGTGATTTTTCCTGACACTTCTTGAAGATACTCAGCATTTTTATTTATAAAACTGTTCTGCCGCTCATTAAGAAATGCCAATTATTATAAATATAGTTGTAAGAGTTATATTACTAGTGGCTCCATGAAATGTTATTTACAGCTGCTTTGAAAGAAGAGGAGTCTTATTTCCTCTCAGTCTTGAGGAAAACAGCTGCCGTCCTTTAGTATAAGGATAAAAGTTGGGTTACCAAAACAAGGAAAAGGGGAGGTTTTGAATGAATAAATTTAGTGTTGAATCAGGCACTTAAGCTTGAGACAGCAGGTTTCAGAGACATTTGTCATTAAAGGATTTTCCTGTATATGAGAAGAAACTGTTCCTGACAGTTATGTTAGCAGCTAAGAGGATCATCCTTTCCTTGTGGATAAGTACATCCATCCCATACATAACTCCCTAGAGTAATGTTCTCCTGCAGAAACCTAAATGCAAAGTGTCTGTTACACATTTTAAAAACTCCATATTTATGAACAACAATGGGAAACTTTTTGTGAGCTGCATGCTCATTAACAATGGAAGGTGTCAGCAATGCTATTCTAGTTTAGTACTATCAGATGCTTTTAAAAGCATAGATCATCCACTTTCAGTAGTTATTCTCTCGCATTCAGTTTTCTTTAGCTTTGATAATAAATGCTCAGGTGGAATCTCTGTGATATTTCCTTGATACTGTCTGGCATAGGCTGCTGGTTTTGTATGTTTGCATTGGATTTTGTTTCTTGCATACCTTGCATTGTCTTCTAAGATCACTTAACTGATCAGCTAAAAGGGAAACAGTTGTGGGGTTTTTAAATGGAGACTTTGGTGTACATGGCCATAAATCCATAGTCCTGGTTTTCTAAGGAGATATCGGCTTCTCCAGGAGCCTCATAAGGTTAAGAAAATGCCTCAGAAAGATTAAGAAATTTTTCCTCTTGTGTGTAGTAAACAGCTGTTCTTCAGTGAAGTCCACCAGCTGAGCAGTTTGTTTCTTCTACTAGCAGAAAAAGGTTGAGTATTAGTTTTCATCTTGTTACATTAACTGCTGAAGTAATTGGCTAGATTTCTCAAACTTCAGTGCCCTTCAGCATTGCTGAAAGATGGCAGCCTCCCATAAATACGCATCTCTCTCTATGTATATAGATATACACACATAAGCATATGCATATATTCATATATGTAACTACTTGACTATCCTGGTCTCCTTCAATGACAAGGTGACCCACTTAGTGGATGAGGGAAAGGCTGTGGATGTTGTTTAACTGGACTTTCATAAAGCCTTTGACACTGTTTCCCACAGCATTCTCCTGGAGAAACTGGCTGCTCATGGCTTGGACAGGCATACTGTTGGCTGGGTAAAAAACTGGCCGGATGGCCAAGCCCAAAGAGTGGTGGTGAATGGAGTTAAATCCCGTTTGTTGTTGGTCACAAGTGGTGTTCCCCAGGGCTCAGTACTGGGGCCAGTTCTGTTTAATATCTTTATCAATGATCTGGGTGAGGGGATGGAGTGCACCCTCAGTAAGTTTGCAGATGACACCAAGTTGGGAGGGAGCTTTGATCTGGTTTAGGGTAGGAAGGCTCTACAGAGGGATCTGGACAGGCTGGATCAATGCACCGAGGCCAGTTGTATGACGTTCAACAAGGCCAAGTGCCAGGTCCTGCACTTGGGTCACAACAGCCCCATGCAGTGCTACAGGCGTGGGGAAGAGTGGCTGGAAAGCTGCCCGGCAGAGAAAGACCTGGTGGTGCTGGTTGGCAGCCGGCTGGATATGAGCCAGCAGTGTGCCCAGGTGGCCAAGAAGGCCAATGGCATCCTGGCCTGTATCAGAAATGGTGTGGCCAGCAGGAGCAGGGAAGTGATCGTCCCCCCGTACTGGGCACCGGTGAGACCGCACCTCGAGTCCTGTGTTCAGTTTTGGGCCCCTCACTCCAGGAAAGACATTGAGGTGCTGGAGTGTGTCCAGAGAAGGGCAACGAAGCTGGTGAAGGGCCTGGAGCACAAGTCTTATGAGGAGCGGCTGAGGGAACTGGGGTTGTTTAGTCTGGAGAAAAGGAGGCTGAGGGGAGATGTTATCGCTCTCTACAACTGCCTGAAAGGAGGTTGTAGTGAGGTGGGGGTTGATCTATTCTCCCAAGTAACAAGTGATAGGATGAGACGAAATGGCCTCAAGTTGCACCAGGGGAGGTTTAGATTGGATATTAGGAAAAATTTCTTCCCTGAAAGGGTTGTCAAGCATTGGAACAGGCTGTGCAGGTAAGTGGTGGAGTCACCATCCCTGGAGGTATTTGAAAGACGTGTAGATGTGTCACTTGGGGACATATTTAAGTGGTGAACTTGGCAGCATTAGGTTAATGGTTGGACTGATGATCTTAAAGGTCTTTTCCAACCTAAATGATTCTATGATACTATGATTGTATATAAATATGGTTAATGCTCAGGGATTGGATGGAAGTTTGAAAAGACTGAAATACTGCTTTTGTAATATGTCACTTTTAATTTTAACATAGTGTTTCATGTAATATATTATTTTGGTCCCAGGTAAGTTTCTTGATGCAATTAATAAATCAAATAAATATCTATAACTTATGTTATATTTGTGGTTTTATATTACATTATAAGGGTATTGGAATTAAAATAAAATTACATTTTTTAATTTCTTTTAACAATGTAATTTTAGGTATTTGAAAACTTGGAATAATCATGAGTGTCAGAATGGCATTGAAAAAAGAAAGAGTGATACAAAGATAAATGATACAATGGACACGTATTTAATTTCAAACAAAATGGTGTATAAAAGTATTTCATAAAGGAAAAATCTGCAATTAATGATAATCAGAGGAAAAGTGAAATACGATTATCAAGTATGTTGAATGAATAATCACTAAAAGAATAAATTTGCTGCTCCTTGTTGATAGCAAGGTCCTATTTAGAGTGAAATCTTCGTAAATTAACGTATGAAAGGGAAATAAATCTGACAGAGGAATAGATTTACTCTGTAGTCCAACTATGCATTAAAGAGATTTCAGATATACGTGAAAGAAAATGAAAGTAGGTGTTATTTGACCTTTCTTTCTTTTTACCAAGTATTTTGTCCTCTTCATTTCTTGCATGTCTTCTCCTTCTTCTCCACTAGAAAATTAATATATGATGATCATTGGGTATTATTTAGACAACTAATGTATTCATGGCTTTTGAGTATAGACATTCCTGCAGGTAGTCCTTAACAATTCCACACACCTCCTCTTCCTGTCATTGCAAGGGCTGGTCTGTTCACTATTCACTTCTATGTTCATCAGGTACCACTGAACAGTATGTTGAATAGTGAACCTGGTTTGATTTTTGGTTTTTGCTGTTTGGTTTGTGGGTTTTTTTTAAGATTAAACCTCACTCCCTCCACAAAAGAATGGTGGAGGAAATACTGCATCACAAGTACTTTAAAATTTATCGGCACAGTCAATGCCACCTACTCAATAGGTCTCATGTGCCCAAGTCATCATTTTGAAAGGTGCCCAGAGGCTTGTGCTGAGCATGTTGCACACTTACTGCAAATGTCTATGCCACTCCCCTGTGCGGAATGCTTGCTGGAGGTGACTTATTGATAGGTCCCCCCTGCCTCTTAAGGGGAGGTAAACCTCCAGGGTGGAATGCAGTGGATGTGCAAGGAATCTGTTCCATAATAATTCCCTATGCAATATAACCTGCAACTTAAGATGTTAGCAACACCAGGGGAGCTTGGTGTGCTGACCCAAAGAGAAGCAACACGGAGGGTGGAGAGGACTGGAGACACTACAGCCAGGCTTTGTGATACCATCACAGGAATAGGGAACTGGAATGATAGGAACAAGAATGGAAGGTCCCCGCATTGAATCCACTGAAGCAAGGAGGTGAAATAATGGGGGTTCTGTCAATGCTATTGTCTAACTTCTGATTTATATCATAAGTGCCCAGTTCTGGAGTAGTGACACGCTAAATCATGTTCTCTGGGTGAACTTTGCTCATTATAATCTCATTATAACACCAAAACACACCTCCGTCCCAAAAACTACCCGCATCCAAGGTGCAACTACCCCTTACTGAGCAAGCGCTCTGAATTTTCTCTATCATATACTTTAAAAGTAAAGCGAGGAGATCTTATACCAATCATAATAAAGGTATGTATGACTAGAGTCACTCAAGCTCCACTTAAAAATAAGAAAATAGTATAAAAGGGCTTAAGAGAGGAGAAATGCTAGGAAAGACACCATCATAGACAAGTCGTGAGGACATCGCTGACTTCTGGGATCAGTTGACAGGCTGAACCTCTCTTCCCCCCCATAGGGACGCCTATTGGGGAAGATTCAAACCCTTGGTTATACCAAGTGTTTCCCAGGAATCTTAGAAATTTCTACGGAGTTTTTCCATAACTCAGTGTGCTCATAGTCAACTATTATTATTTGCATGTGCTTTGCAGACAGTGTATTTATCAGTGGCAATCCAAAAGAACCTGTACTCCTGTTGCTTTAATAAACTGCACTATTCATTAAAATCTAGCCGTGACAGTTTGTTGAATACAACCAAAATCCTTAAGTCTGGACGTTCTACTTCATTGAACATGACTAAACTGAAAGTACAGTGCACTATTAGTGCATCCGTAATCGTGATAGTTCAATATATTGAATGCGACCAGACTTATAGTGTTGAATTGGGCATCACCCAGAATCTAAGCCTAGCTGCTCCCAGCCCCTTTGATATCTGAGGACAAGCTGGAATGCAAGGGGGTTTATTTTCTGCCAAACTTTGTTATGCTTTAACACAGCACCCCGTGATTCTAAAACAGATTCAGAAATCTTGAGCACAATTTATAACCTTTTGCATGTGTATAAACAATGCACAGCAAGACTTTTCAGACGGCTGATACAGTTTAGTGCATTTAGATGCCAATTTAATGGACAAACATTTAGTTTTTAAATTTGAAGTGTAAAGTCTCTGAAATTAGGCAATATATTTGGTAAGTGGGAACTTCAAAGCCTGGCCAGTCATTCAGTTACGTAGTCTCTGCATGTACCTTAAAGTATACCTACCTATTTTGAATTATTTTTTTTTTTAGAAATGTAAACAAGAATTAAAATATTTAAAATTAAATGCATTTTTTTAAACATGAAGCTTTCATTGAAATAAGTTACACCAAAACTACTTTTGAAGATCGGTTGTTCATCACCTCAACAGATGAAGAAGACCACTTGAGGTGTTCCTGAGCAGTTATAGAATCTTTCTAGTGATACTGAATCACTATTAAGTACCACTTCAATTATTACATGTGTTGTTCCACACAAATTTTTTTGTAGGTGTTTGTGCCTTATAACCCTATAAAAACTCTATAATCTTCACCTTCAAACATCAACCATACATTTTAACTTAGACAGTTCTTTGCTGAACAAAACTGATCATAAACATGAGCATAAAAACTTTTTCAAATTTAGCTTAAATAAATATTTTTAACATAACTTCCAGCATTACATAGATTTAAGTTGGATTCATAACTGTAAAATGACCTGCATTTTGTGCTGATGATAAGTGAGAAACACAGTTTCATTATATGCACTTGTGTGCACTGTCTTGTGCCAAACATAAACCTGGAAATTAATAAATTGATACAGAAAATGCTTGCTAGATAATGCTCACAATCAAAAGTGAATTGCTCCTAACAGGGAATGATGACAGAAGCCATTTTCCATAAAGCTGGAGATATGCCAACAACCATTTTGATATCTTTTTATATCACATTTTGATATTACACTGAGGAGCAATTTACTTTACAAATAATCTTCAGGTAACAAGACATGAAAGTATTACAAACCATCAACAAAGATCTCAAGCATGTCCTTGTATATATTAACTACCTTTTTGTTTTTCATTAGAACAGATAAAAAAGTATTGTTCTTAAAAAAACCCCTAACTCTAGGGAGTTGTCATTATACCTGCAAATAAAATGCTAGCTTAATAGTGATTTTCCTGTTTATTCTTGTATTTCCAATAAAAGATAATTAACATAAAACTAAAATAAGTTACTAATACCTATTTAATTATATTTCTATGTGAATTTTAAATGAAACGCAGCGCAACTGTAGCACAAAGACAATACTACTTATAATGTCCTGCATTACAGTTTATTCAGATTGTAATTTCAATTTCATTTTAATTTCAATTTAATTGAATAAATTAGTTGCACTGAATAATGAATATAGTAATTGATACATCCAGTGTTCATTTGTCTAGTTCAAATGATATGAAACTTTGGAGAGAAAAAAATAAAAAAGAAATCTTTCACATTCAACATTATAGGCAAATTTATGAAATGTTTTCCTTAATTTCTGTATGAGATATATGGGCTCTACAATAATATGCATTTGCAGTGACTATATTATAACCGTACATTGATTTTATATCCATCATCTGAGTTCCCCAAAAATTCAGTTTTGCAAAGCCACATATAGCTCCAACAAATACTTGATTCTGTAGAAATACATACAAATCCATACAAATTGGGGGATGACAGGCTGGAGTGCCTTCTGGAAAGACATCTGGGGGTTTGGGTTGATGGCAATTTGATTATGAGTCAACAGTGTGCCCTGGCAGCCAAAAGAGCCAACCCTGTCCTGGGGTGCACCAAGCACAGCCTAGCTAGCCGGTCGAGGGAGGTGATTGTCCCACTCCACACTGCACTGGTGCAGCCCCACCTCGAGTACTGTGTGCAGTTTTGGGTGCCTCAATGTAAGAGGGACATCAAGCTATTAAGAGTGTGTCCAGAGGAGGGTGATCAAGATGGTGAAAAATCTCAAGGGCAAGATTTACAAGAGCTGCTGAGGTCACTTGGCTTGTTCATTTTGGAGAAGAGAAGGCTGAGGGGTGAACTCATTGCAGTCTACAATTTCCTCAAGAGGGGCAGCAGAGGGGGAGGTGCTGATCTCCTCCCTCTGGTGACCAGTGATAGGACACAAGGAAATGGAACGAAGATGCATTGGGGGAAGTTCAGACTGGACGTTAGGAAAAGGTTCTTCACTGAGAGGGTGGTCGGTCACTAGAACAGGCTCCCCAGGGAAGTGGTCACAGCACCAAGCCTGTCAGAGTTCAAGGAGCGTCTGGACAATGCTCTAAGTCATATGGTTTAGTTTTAGGTAGTCATGTGAGGACCAGAGAGTTGGACTTGGTGATCCTTATGGGTCCCTTCCAACTCGAGATATTCTATGATTCTATGATAAATATATGTGGGTGAAGTTAATGTCTACTCCTAAACTGAAAAAAAAAGATAACCAGTGATTAGTCCCTGGGGCCTAGTGGTAGTCAGACTTCTTTATGTGCTGCTAAAGCACAGCCCTTTCTATGTCAAACTACTCAAGGTATGAGTTATTTGGGAGCAATCTAAAACTGAGCCAGGAAGCAGTGTAACAAGTAATCAAGGTTAATTATCAGGGATGCAGTACAAGAGCTCATTCACTCAACATCCTTCATTTAGCAATATTGGCGTATGCAATGAGATCACTGTAAATTAGGTACCTACTTTCATTTCATGTTGGAGTATTCAGTATTTCTAAGGATGCTCCTAGCTGAGTGGGGCTGAGTCTTCTAAAAGCCAACAAAAGGTAACAGTAAATTGGTTCTCTGTGTCTTTTGTTCCTAATTGTGGACAGTGGTGGGAATACATGGCTGTTATGCTCCATTTGGAGTGAAGGTTATGCATCATTGAAGTTACCGTTAGAGGTTGGAGTTTTCAAGACTGAACTGGACAAAGTTCTGAACAATCTGCTCTGAATTCAGTGCTGTGCAGGAGGTTGGACCAGGTGATCTCCTGACTTCCTTTCCAGCTTGAATGATTCCATGGTTCTATTATACAATCATCTAAAAGAAAATATATATATTTATGTATTGCTGGGTTTTGCAATAATTTATTTTTAAAATGAGATGGAATACAAGTGGAAAATACTATAATGAAAAGTTCACGTCATTTGCAGACATAATTAACTGAATTTGGCATTTGTTATTATTTGTAATCAACAAAGTAATTCACAGTTCAGTGATGATGGGTTTTGGAAAGGAGCTTTAATTTGTTGTCTTCCAAAATAAATTAAAAGAAAGGAAGAAGAAATATTGCAAAAGTCAATATTTGATCATTATATGTAACACGATGTATTATATATTTCTCCATTTACGTGTATATGTAAATAATATCATCTGTAATATTCCCTAATTTAAATTCTTTTGGTTAATGAGAAAATTCAAAATTAAAGGCATATCTAAACCTATAAAATCCAATTATTAAAAAGAATAAAAGAGAGATGATACTTCACAATCAAAAAATCAAACAAACTTTTGTGATAAATCAACAAAGATCTTGACTATAAATAACTCCAACCATGCTTGATTCATCTTTTTTATATTGATGTGATGCAAGTGTTCATGGATCTCTTGAATCAACACTAGCTGGAATACAGTTGTGAATCCACGTCCTTCAATTTCACTTGGTTGATATATACTCCTTTTTACTTAATTTTTTGTCCTGCTTTATTCTACTTTATTTAGACAAGAGTGAATGAAATAGTTTCTTCAATTAATGTTTTGAATCTAAGATCAAATATAACTGTGAGAAAGTCTGCTTTAAAAGGTCAGACCAAACATACCAGCTTATGTTTTTGTACCTTTATTTTTACAACAGTAGCCAATGGGAAAATAAGTAATGGTCAAGTGGTAGACAAATCTAGTCTAGAAGCGACAGCAGCTTCTACATTTATAAAAGTTGTCTGTAACTCACAGACTTAGAAGTCACCTTAGAAGGTCTGAACTTTTTCTTTTGTTTTTCATTTGCTTGCTTCATTGTTCATCTTGTTTTATTTATTTTAAATTCCCATTCTGGTCAAAAGACTAGCAAAGGCAATAGAGTGAAGATAAGGACACAAGAAAAAGGCCAGGACACAGGCTGAATGAAGAATCCTGGGATGGAGAATATTGACAGAAGGTGGGATGAAGGATCTTACACTATTTAGGCCAGGCAACTGAGACCTGACTGCGAAAGGGGAATAAATTTGAAGCAGAAAGCAGTCAAAGATTTCGTCAGCAGATACAGAAAAAGAGATTCTGACTCACTGGCCCGTTTTGTAAGACCGCAGATTACTGGGTCTAGCAAATACATAGAATACTAAGGGGTATTTAGAAGACACAGGGTTGGACCACAGGGGAGCCATCAGAAGGAAGATGGAAGACATGTGGCAAAACATATGGCCACAAAAGATGTGGCAATATGTAAAGGTATGTGGAAGGAGAGAGCCTCTGCTCCTTTAAGAGTGTCTGGTGAAGGATGTTTTCAGTGAGAAAAGGGATAATGAGAAGAAGGAAAACCATACACAAGAACATACAGAGACAAACCTAACTGGCATACGATGAAAGAGTGATGAGAACCAAACTTAGCCAGTCAAACTAATTGATAAGGGCATGCTGAATGTGGGAATGTTTATTTCAGTAAGATTATCTAATTGACGACCTTGTCAAATGGGACACCAAGGAAAAGGGGGAAACCACAAACAAAACCTTTTGAGGCATAGACCTGACAGAAAAACATAACAAAGACAAGAAGCAAACCTTTGTCAGTGTCGTGGTTTAAGCTCAGCCAGCAACAAAGGAACATAAAACTGCTCGCTCACTCCTCTACCCCCGGCCCCAGTGGGATGGGGAGGAGAAAATACAAAGAAACACTTGTGGGTCAAGACAAGGACAGGGAGGGATCACTCACCACTTACTTATGGTCACGGGCAAAAGACAGGCTCAACTTAGGAAAGAAACAAAATCAATTCACTACCAAACAAACCAAACCAAGGATGATGAGAAGTAAACCCAACCTTAGCACACCTTCCCCCAGCCCTCCCTCCTTCCCGGCTCAGCCCCACTCCCGGTTCTCTCTCCCTCCTCCCACCAGCGGCGCAGGGGGATGGGGAGTGGGGGTTGGGGTCAGTCCGTCGTGCCTTGTCTCTGCCGCTCCTTCCTCCTCAGGGGGAGGAGGACTCCGCGCTCCTCCCCTGCTCCGCCGCGGGAGACAGTCCTCCACGAACTTCTCCAGCGTGAGTCCTTCCCACGGGCGGCAGTTCCTCAGAAACTGCCCCGGCGCGGGTCCCTCCCGCAGGCCGCAGTCCTTCAGTCCCAGCCTGCTCCCAGGGAGCGGCGGCCATCTTGGGGGGCCTCCAGCCCCTGCTCCGGCGTGGGCTCCTCTCTCCCCGGGCTGCAGGTGGGCATCTGCTCCCCCGCTCCCCTCCGTGGGCTGGGGGGACACAGCCTGCCGCCTGGTCTCCCCACGGGCTGCAGGGGCATCCCCTCCTTCCTCCCTGCCCTCGGGATCTGCACAGGGGTTCCTCTCCCATCCCGATCCCCCGACTCCCGGCAGGTTTCCCCTCTGGAATCTGTTGTCCCAGAGGTTGGTCCGGCTCCCAGCCGGGGAAGCTTCCAGCAGCTTCCAGCAGCAGCCAGACCTGTGGCCCTTACGCCGCTACCAAAACCCTGCCACACAAACCCAAAACAGTCAGTCACACTGATTGAAATATGTGAATTGATCTTGTGAATCATGAAACTGCAGGCAAACCATGACTTTGAAACTGGTAAGGATACAAACCTGAGGGTCCAGGATGTTGAAGGGTGGTTGGTGGGACTGTGCCAACTGACAAAGCAATGTGCAGGGGAAGGGGGAGCAGAGTAGAACAAAGGAGGAACAGACAGAATGTCGGGTATAAAAGGTTCTGGTCGTGTGTAAATTCTGGCTCGTCAGTACACCTGTCTGACCAAGCCCTGTGCCTCATCATCACAGCTTGTCCTATCTTTTTCTTATATCCTTTCCTTTCATTTATTTCATAGTAGGGGAAAAATATACTGTTGTGGTTTTGAGAACACACCATGTAAGAATAGGAAGGAGGCTGGATAGCCCAACACACTTGCCAAAGAATGCTTCACCAACAAACCCAGGTTAATGTATTTATGAGTCCAAACTGACATACTTAAAACTGAAAAGCAACATTAAGAATTTTAATTTACTGATATCTAAAATAGTGTTATCATTTTGAGGGACTGGCCTAACTGATTTGAACAATATTACATAGACTTCCCTATTCCAGAAACAAAGTCATCAGTATTAAACTGTAAGAGCTGATAGTGCCTTGGCATTTTTATCTGAATTTCTTGAAAATAAGAGATTTACAGGATGGTTTTCAAGACCAGTGAGATCTATATTCTTTTTCCAAAAAGCTGTTCTGTGAATACCCCAGGGGGCAGACATCACATGGAAACATTTATGAAATTGCTCATTGATTTCTTTCACAGAGGTAAAAGGTTCTGCACTCACTTCCCTGTACTCTTCTTCAATTCAAACCATTATGCAGAAGAAACCTTAGGAACAAAAGGCTATTTTTTACCTCCTCTCCCATCTCCTGGGCATCACAGGGCAAGATCTTTTAGAGAGCACAGACAAACCTTTCTCCTTTTGCTTACTCTGAATGCCCAGGCCCTGCTGCCTGTCCTGCAAGCTCATCTGTCATACATTTAACATGCTGGTGGAGGTTGGCTAGATGCCAAAAAGTGGTCTATTTTCCTTATTCTCCAAAATTTACATAGAAGTCTCTGCTTGCTGCCCTCTGGGAAAATGTAAGGGACTAAGATTTCTCTGAACTCAGACTTCATCACCAGCCTAATCTGCAGTCTCTTGTGCATTGAAAGAACACAGGGCAGGAGGGAATTTGTATGACTATAACTGCTGATTCCAATAGGTATCTCGTTATTACCAACCCACTTTAATTCTGCCTTCTTTATTAGAGAAGGATTAGTGTTGTTCCCCAAGATATTTCCAACAGGCTTTGAATTCCTTTGATATACCACCTATGTTCTCCCATTGCGCCTGCTTTCACTTCTCTTCATACTGGAGCATGCTACAAGTCAATTTGTTTCATCATGTGAAAGAAGTGTCATCCACTTCATTATATGCAGACTTTTATATGATACTAACAGGTTTGGTTAGTTAGTTAAACAACTATCCTTAAATGAAACTCACTCTGCTTTAATATGTGTTCTAGACCCAACTGAAGTTCCCGTTGTCCAGTTGCAGTTTGTCATAAAGACAGACAAAACTTTGCTTTCCAGAACAACTGTCCCATGCACAAGCAGTTTATGATCCTTGCAGTTTAAGATCCTTTAAGTAACATAATCTAACCTCTTTAGAGGGTGAAAATTTCCATAGCCTCAAAAATTAATGGATGTTTCTTCCTTATCTTCATTCTGACTTCTTCAAATACACACACACCCACACACCCCTCTTTCATTTTCCTATATATACCATTTCTGCTGTGATGATTATTAACTATTTTCTTTACAGTTTTAAATTTTCTTTATGACTTTCCTTTGAATAACTGCAGCTTTGAGAAAATTCTCAGCCTCATTGCAGCTGCCCTTCACAATTCCTCACCCTGAAGAGGGAAGGCACACCAGATTCATGTCATCAGATATCATGCTGATTTGGGGATTTATGTTGCTATGATGACCTCACAATGCACAGCTGGACATTTTCCTTATTGTTTCTGTGCTTTTCTATGAGTTAAGCAATGCCCTAATCTTCTTTTATGTAGCCTTCTAAAAAACAAAGAGCACAAGGAATTCATTTACACAAATTCTAGTTGTCTGGAAAGAAAAAATAGGAAACAGTTTCTGTTCCAATCTCCTGTTGCTTCAGTTGCACTGTATTTCATCATTTCCAAAATGTTTTACGACTCCCATTTTCTTCAAGACAAGGTTTGTTAATTCTGTATTTTATGTGATTTGTCTTTGCTTTCTATATCACACTGTTGAGGAAAGCTATTAACAGGATGTTTCTATTTAGGGATTCTACAGCATGTCAATTTCTGCTGTGTCATGATTAATGTCATTTTTTGTCCCTTTAGACTTATAATTGACATTTGAATTATTTTTTTTTTCTTATAATCAATACTAGTTCAGTAGTTGCTGACTGAAAACACTACTTGATTGTCTCCTCTGACTTCTTGAACATGACAAATGTTATAGCTCAGTCAGATACAGAGCTTAGATAAGTTAGACTAAAACGCTTCAAGTTTCAGGTGCAGAAGTCAGGAAACCCAAATATACCTATCTAAAAGTTGAATGAATCTAAAAGCTGACTTATTTATCCAGACTATTTACACATAAAAAGCCTATACTAGCATTTGTCCTAGAAACAGTACAAAGAGAATAGATTCATTAGTTTACATTCAAGAGATAAAGTCATGCAGTATGAATCCTAGTCCCATGATGGAATCTAACCTGTTAGATCTCACAGAGTAGAACATATGAAATCAAGTCCTCGGTGACCAACTAAAGTAAAGAAATAAAATGTGCTACTATGATAGCTGTGAAAGTGCATCAATAGTTCCTTAGCCCTTTGGAACTGCTTTTGATGACCGTTAAAAATTTTATCCCTATTAGTATTATCAACTTCTCCACCTAAGATATGCAAAAGATATACTAGATGGTTATTCCAGAAGTGTTTCATTTTAGCAGATACTGCCTCACTTAATCTGCTGCAGATCCCAACTTTGCTGATATACTTGGAAGACAATATGCAGTAGATACTTTATCTCAGCCTCAGTTATGTCCCCACATGTTCAGTATACAACAGAACTAGAATGGTGTATTGGGTTTCATGGTGTTTTGGTAGCAGGGGGACCTAGAGGGGTGGCTTCTCTGAGGAGATGCCAGAAGCTTCCCCTATGTCTGATAGAGCCAATGCCAGCTGGCTCCAGGATGGACCTGCCGCTGGCCAAGGCCAAACCAATCAGCGACATTGGTAGCACCTCTGGGAGAACATATTTAAGAAGGGAAAAAAACCCTGATACACAACAGCAGCAGGAAGAGACGAGTGAGAAGATGTGAGAGAAACAGCCCTGCAGACCCCCAGGTCAGTGCAGAAGGAGGGGAGGAGATGCTCCAGGCACCAGAGCAGAGATTCCCCTGCAGCCCGTGGGGAAGACCATGGTGAGGCAGGCTGTCCCCCTGCAGCCCAGGCAGGTCCCCGGTGGAGCAGATCTCCACCTGCAGCCTGGGGAGGACCCCACGCTGGAGTAGGTTTTCTGACAGGACTTGTGACCCCGCGGGGCACTTACGCTGGAGCATTCTGTGCCCGCAGGGCTGCATCCCATGGAAGGGACCCATGTTGGAGAAGTTCATGCAGAACTGTTTCCTGGGGGGGGACCCCATGCTGGAGCAAGGGACAAGTGTGAGGAGGAAGGAGCGGCAGAGATAACGTGTGATGAACTGACCGGAACCCCAATTCCCCATTCCCCTGTGCTGCTGGGGGGGAGGAGGTAGAGAATTTGGGAGTGAAGTCATGCCCGGGAAGAAGGGAGGGGTGGGGGGAAGGTATTTTAAGATTTATTTTTATTTCTCACTATGGTACTCTGACTTCTGGTTGGCAATAAATTAAATTAATTTCCCAGATTGGAGTCTGTTTTGCCCATGACGGTAATTGCTGAGTGATCTCTCCCTGTCTTTATCTCAACTATGAACCTTTTGTCATATTTTCTTCCCTCTGCCCAGCTGAGGAGGGGGAGTGAAAGAGTAGCTTGGTGAGCACCTGGCATCCAGCCAGGGTCAACCCACCGCAAATGGAAACACTTTTTACTGTAGAGATTTCTCCAGATTACCTCTCCTGTCCCTGACAGACATATAACTGAGTCCTTTTCTAAGAAGCCCTGGCCAAATATTCAGCAAGGGAAAAGGCATTGTTATGCTTCATAGTTATTTATTTGAATTGTTCTTCCTTTCTTCCTATAATGATTCTTTAATGACTTTGAATTGTATTATTTCTGTTTTATCTCTTTCTGCCATTTTTCTTTATATGTTTAAGTGTCCATGATGCTGCAAACAGTTTTGCTGCTTCTAACATGAATACTGAGAAGTGTCCCATAAAACCTAGTAGATCATATCATTTCTGAGACACAGAGCTGATCTGGAGTTTAATGCTGACATTTTTTAGCATGACAAGACAGGAGTTTATGTTGCTTTCCAAACACTGGAAGACGTTAGGGCTTAGGATGTGTTTTGATCATGTCTTCTGTCTTCTCTGGTAAGTACTTCTCATAGCTATGAAGGTCTGCTGAAATGAAGACAAATATATACTGGCTGGAGTCAATTTCGTCTTCTTTCTATGAATTCATGCAGCAGAATATAGATACACTGAAAAGGTAAAAATGTGCTGTGTGTCATTAGGAGCCTTCTTTACTGTCTTCGAAATGTAGAGCAGAGTTCAGAGTAACTAGACCTTATCCTCATTAAGACTTATGATAATTAATTAAAGAAGTAATTCAGTTTTCTCTATTGAAGTGTGACAGTATTTTCCTTTTGGATTATTGTAGTGTTGACCTAATTTACTTGGGACCACCAATATAAAATTTGTGGTGGGTATCAAGTCCAGCAGCCAGCCGTAAATTATCTAGCAATTTCTGCAGGTATTTGTAGGGAAGAGAAAATTAAAAGTCCTCAATAGTGAAATAAATCTTCAGTGGATATAATGGATAAAAAACAACCATAAAATATAATAAAATAACTTAAAGGCTTTCTTCCATCTGAATGTTCTGTCTTGATTTTTAAAGTCCTGTCCCTAAGTGTAATCAAGGAAAACTTGTTTCTGATTTACTGAAACCTGATGTACATAGACTGTTATTCAGGGATAAAATATGTGCTATTCCTGTTTTTCTTAAGCAATTTAGTAGGAACTCATATAAATTTATGTTAAAAACTGTAAGAGCCATTTAAAGTTGTGCCAGATTCGGGACATCATTTCAAGGATTTCACAGTTAATTCACTATGCCTTTCTGATATGGATACAGAAAGTAAAATTCTGTTTGAATCAGATCATAACATGAACACATTATGGTGTAACTGATAAAATCACCTTGCATGTTCTTGGAATAAAATATACTTTATAGAGAAGAAAATGAAAGTGTAATAAGCTGTAAGAAAGTAAAAGTTGTTGGAAAGACACTTGAATAATTATAGCATCTTCTTGCTTGTGGCAAAATGCTTCAGCATCAGTCGTTATAATGATGTTGACATGAATGTGTGGTATATAGGTATTGTTATTGCATATGCAATGCTAATATCAAATTACAGAGTAAATAATGTGAAGTAAGTTTAAAGCATAGCATGCTTATCATCTTCAGTGTTAATGGCAAATAAGCCCTTACGCAACTTGCAACATGCAGTGGTCTCTACAGTGTGAAATGAGCAAAAATAAATTTTCAGTAATAGCATGCATATTTAAAAACCAGCCTGAGATGGCGTAGAGATTACTATGTTGAGATAATATAGTGAAACTTATTAATATATGCATTACTGAAATTAAGTTTCACATTTTACAGGCTTCTTAAAACAGTTTTCTCTCTTTTATAACTTGTTTACAGAGGCTACGTTAAAATCACATTCTACTAATATATTTTTATAACACATAATCCCAGGTACTTCTAAAAGCAAGGCCAGATGAAAATTTGAGAAAAAAAATTATTTAATTCATCCTTTGAACTTACCTCAGTTAATATCTGAGGGCATTAAAATAAATAAGTAGCAAGATACAAGATACATGTAGGGAGTATGCATGAATTTAAAAAATGTATGCATTGAATATAGATATTCATGTATGTCTATATGTGTTCTGGAGTGTATGTTATGCTAGGACTGTAGGCATGACTGTTTTACTCTTAAACATTTTCACCTCTCTGAAGCAAACACAGTTTGACATCCTCCAATAAAGCAAGAGCAATCTTTGAAAAAGAGCTGGAGTTAAGATAAGAACAAATTATACTGCAGGAAAGTGTTTTACTACTTTTTTCTCAATGTGCTGCTGCCCTTCAGTTGTTGCTATAGAAATCCAGCAGACGAGGAGAATATCAGGGCTTTATAGATAGGAAGTTCACTTAAGCCAATCAGTGTTTTGCCCATTTAGACTTATCATGGTTGCCTCCATGTCATTAAGTAAAAAGAGGCAACAATGGGAGTGCTGCCACATGAAGGTATAAGAACCCATTGCTTTCCTTCGTGTCCACAAGGCAGCCTGCCCAGTGTCCAGACACAATAGAATTTCTAATCAAACTCTTAAGTAGATTATATAGCTCACTGAACCTGACTGAGCTACAGTATCCTTCTCTTCTTCCTCTGATTCTCTAAATCCCTACTGCTTTCTGAACAGCCACATGGCATAAACTATAGCTATCTCTGAAACTTACCCATTTTATTTGGCTCAAAGACCTGCTTTCTTTCTCTCTCTCTCTCCTGTGCACTCTCCTATTTTTCTTCCTCCTTTCTGTTTTTTTCCAGTCAAATTTTCCCCTACATGAAATATCCTAAATAAATCAGGAAAATGCAAGTTTCAGCTTAATTTGATCCCTTCAATGTAGGAAGGAAAAAAGCTACATGAGAGAAAAATAAGAGTTTATCTTCATCTAGGAGAAAAAATATTGCCTAGAAAGCCAGTTTTATTTCAATATATAAAATTACAGGGTATGCATATATTTGCAGTGATCTTTCCTTGTTAGAATGTCAATTTCTAGATACAGCAATTCTAGCAGTTATTAAAAAACATTGAGATAAATATATTAGCTGTGAAAAACACATATTCTTTTGACATTATGATAATATAGCATTCTTATTGACCTCTGGCTGCACTATCCCTCACATTTATTTATAATATATTTATATGTATTTATATCTCTCAATTTTATTTATATCAGCATAGTTTCCTATACAGTAATACTTAAAGGTTTGATGTGAAACTATGTCACAGAAATTACAAACATATTCCACCTCTGACTTGTGATACACTTAAAACCTTCAGACCTGAGGCTTAATTTAATGTCTCTTGATGTAATTGGAAAGAGTCACATTAATTTTAATGGAAACAGTACTTTGCCTAGGAAACCAAGCATTTATAAGCTTAGGCAAAGGAGAAAACCTGATGCAAATCCATGGTCCCTCTCTCTGATTTAACAATTGCCGTTACTTATTTTGTTCTGGTCATTTTGTGCATCATAACACAGAGTTACTGTTTTGATGTTTCATATCAGCTTTATACTTACATATTATCTTTACCATTCACAATATAACATTATGGTTTCTAAACTAAACTATATTGCATTTTCAGAAGATTGGTGTCTGTAGTGTCAAAAATGTATCTTTTTCAGGGATCATCCTTCTTACTTCTTTAATGAAAAAAATGGTCATCTTTTTACTTTCCAGGAGAATTACCGTGAATGGTCTAGTTATGAAGCAGTATAAAAATTTTTGTTTCTTTCCTTTGCAATAAAGTAAAAATCCTCCCCTCTTTGGCCTCTCCTTTACCAGCTTTATTTAACGTGTTTTCTTCTTTTTAGTTCTTTGGCTTTAGACATCAGAATTTTATCTTCTCTTCTTTCTTGAGCTGACTTCCTCATGACCATTTTATAAAACAATAGATTTTGCTCAAGGGCCCATCCATTAAAATATTTTTTCCTTATCAATCTGATCCATAGTTCACCTTTGACATCTTTGCCATTCTGCTAGCAGTTTGGTCACACTAGGTGGTGCTGGCACATACAATCTTTTTCACAAAGTATGATTTGTTCTTAAACAGTAAGGGATTTTTCCTTTTTTGATGTAATTTCTCTTTTTTTGGTGGAGGGAGCTGTGGCAAGCATCAAGGATTTTCACGATTATGCTTCTTTCTCTGAAACAGTTAGGTTTTATTGCACAGTTTGATCCTGGAAAATATAAACTGGCTAGGAACCTGGGTGTCAATTGGAACCAGTAGCAAATCAAGTCTATTGTAAGTAACATGACGTCAGGATAAAAAAAAGATATGCTTAATATCAGTACACATGCCAATCATTGTCAAAAATGCTCAGTAAATAATTTCCATAGGTCTTCAGGTCTGATTTATGTTATTTGCTATATTGGATCTGTCAAGTGGGACTATGTCAAGCATTCAACATTAAACAGGACTAAATAATCTTTATGGTTTGGGTTTTTTTTTTCCTTTTTTTTTTAAGTTAATATATCATTTCTGTGATCAGTGGGAGAGCAGCAGCAGTAGTCACAAAACATGGGAGCATTTTTAAATTCTGTAAATTCTTCTGATACTGTCCAATGGCAGATGTTTAATTGAATAGTATAGGAAATAGGGCATGTACTATACAAATCCTCCCTGGGATATCATTCCAAAACCAGCCTATGACTAAATTTTGCCAAGCTAAATGTGTATCCAAACCATCATGTATATTATATTCCTATTTTGTATAATTATAGCTAACTATATGCAAAAATACTTCTGCAGTCTTGCCTAAACCAGTTAATCAGTTGCTTGATAATTGCATTAGGTATTACCTGTTATTTGGATAATGAGAAATAGTAAATAATTACTATTCACCTCCTCCATTCATTCATGATTTTAACCGCCTACCAAAGTCTCCCTGACCTAGCTTATTTTCATAAGTTGAAGTGGTTAGTACAGCTAACACCTTGTTCTAGGGTGTCAAAGAGATCCATCTCTCCATGCTCAGACTGTTTGACAAAAATGTTGCAGATGACACTGCTGGAAAACACCCTGAATTACTAACCATAACCTTTCCTTATATTCTACCTTTCAACTGCCGTTTAATTTATACAAGGAGTTGTGTATTATTTGTACATCATTCATCACCATACACTCTAAAGACTTTGCAAACACACATACAGATCATTTACGAAAATGTCCTTAAATAGGGAAACTTTGATTTTATTTCTTCATTTCACAAATTCGTAAATGAGGACAATTAAATGACTTGCATGTGGTCACAAAGAAAGCGTGCCAGTCTGAGACTTACCAAAATGTTTTATTTCTCAGTTTCAAATAACAAATAATGTAATTAAAGCAAATGTATGTCAGCAAAACAAAATAAAATGAGACTGAAAATAATTGAGTGAAAAACTGGTAAACCAACCCAGCAATGTGTCATGGTTTAACCCCAGCCAGCAACTAAACATCACACAGCCACTCTATCACTCCCCCTCCTCAACTGGACAGGGGAGATAAAAATATAACAAAAGGCTCGTGGGTCAAGATAAGGACAGGGAGCAGATCTGACTTGGGGAAAATTAACTTAATTTATTGCCAATCAAATCAGAGTAGGGTATTGAGAAATGAAACCAAATCTCAGAACAACTTCCCTCCACCCCTCCCTTCTTCCTGGGCACAACTTCACTCCCGGATTCTCTACCTACCCCCCACAGCAGTGCAGGGCGACGGGGAATGGGGTTTATGGTCAGTTCATCACACATTGTCTCTGCCACTCCTTCCTCCTCAGGGGCAGGACTCATCACACTCTTCCCCTGCTCCAGCGTGGGGTCCCTCCCATGGGAGACAGTCCTCCACAAACTTCAACATCAGTCCTTCCCACGGGCTGCAGTTCTTCACAAACTGCTCCAGTGTGGGTCCCTTCCATGGCGTGCAGTCCTTCAGGTACAGACTGCTCCAGCGTGGGTCCCCCGCAGGGTCACAAGTCCTGCCAGAAAACCTGCTCCAGCGTGGGCTCTTCACAGATCTGCAGGTCCTGCCAGGAGCCTGCTCCAGCACAGGCTTCCCACAGCATCACAGCCTCCTTGGGGCATCCCCCTGCTCTGTTGTGGGGTCCTCCCCAGGCTGCAGGTGGAGATCTGCTCCACCGTGGACCTGCCTGGGCTGCAGGGGGACAGCCTGCCTCACCATGGTCTTCCCCGCGGGCTGCAGGGGAATCTCTGCTCTGGTGCCTGGAGCACCTCCTCCCCTCCTTCTGCACTGACCTGGGGGTCTGCAGGGCTGTTTCTCTCACATATTCCCACTCCTCTCTCTGGCTGCAGTTTTACTGCCCCAGCAACTATTTTTCCCCTTCTTAGTTATGTTATCACAGAAGCACTACCAAAGTCTCTGATTGGTTTGGCTTGGCCAGCAGCAGGTCCATCTCGGAGCTGGCCGGCCTTGGCTCTATCAGACATAGGGGGAGCTTCTAGCAGCTTCTCACATAAGCCACCCCTGTAGCCCCCCGCTACCAAAACTTTACTGCACAGGCCCCTAATAGGAAACAAAGTCATCCTCACTCTCCAAAAACGTACATGAAAATTAAAGGCAGGCTTATGTCACAGAATCTCAATAGATGGAAAGATTACTTACCGAACCAGGAAGGCTTACTGTATTGTGCTTTGTTTTAAGTAACATTATTCTTCTTTTGAAAATATAAATCTTTCATCAAACCAAGAGAAAAAGCAAAGATACCTTTTTTGGTTTTGATCAATTATTTTTGGTTTGGAGACCTTTAAAATAATATAAATGTACTCTTTTTTTTTTTACAGTACTGCAGTGTTAATCTATTGGTTCGTTTTATTAGCAACCTCCTTTAGAAAAATAAATAGAAACCTGTTCTATGAACTAAAAAAATTTATCTTATTTTTGTTTCCTTTCCTGATGGGGGTAGACTGTAAGTGAATTACTGTTTTGTCTTCCTTTTTCTTTCTCAGAGAATTACTAGGAGCTTGGAGTTTTGAATCTACATTATAAAATATAGCACCAAGCTTTAAATAGCTGAAACAAGAATATGTATGTGGAAGTTAAAACTTGGAAAACTTGCAGAAGACTCTTTTCTGTCAAAAAGGCAGATAGATTTGCAGCACTTGGGGATGAGGATGAACAGCTGTATTTAATAAAAGAGAGAGATGGAGAGCCTGAGCAAGAAAGATCACTTTTTGACAAATGATAAGCTTCTGAGTTTTCATGAACTAGCCAGATGGGGTTTTCATGTATTTTTACAGTAGTTTGGTCTTGGAGATTAGAGAACTGGAGGGTGACTGACCCTGAGAATAGTGCTGGCTGGCATTATTAATGAAGTGCCACAATCCTGCTGGGGAGCAACGTGCACTGTATCTCTGTCTCTGCTTGTACGTCACTGTGAAAAAGTGTCAAGGACCCCAAACCAAAGGAAAAAAGGTAAAACAAGGCTTCCTATTTGTATAGGGTGATAATACATTCTGGCCAATTTCTCTGATGCTCTTAACTAGCATAATCCTGTCAACTGGTATACATCATCTGAGAATCTGAATATTCAGTTTTAAAAACTGAGCTGGAGAGGGTCCCATTTTAAAGCATTAATGTGAAAAACTTTGTAAATAATATTTAAAGCAATAATAAGCCTTAGTCCCACAGGCAACTCACCTGAGCTACTTTTTCCTGATTGAGAATATTTGTTTTAAAAATATTTGTTTTGGATTTGACTGGCTTCAGAGCTTCTGGTGGGCTTTTTGGTGGAAAAAGAAGGAAACTGAGCATGGATTTAATTTGTTTTCACCAGTGCTACTCAGTATACCGTGGAATATGGAGCACCCACTGAGTGGAAAATTTTGCCAGAAAGTATCTGAGATTGTACAGTCAGAGTAATTTGACATCTGTGGTTTATCATTTTTGTAAGTCATTTATTAAATGCATTTAAAAATATGTTTGCTTTCTAATCTGCCTTACTTGTGTCATTATCTGTTCTCTGTAATGCACTCCCTAGAAAGGGATCAAAAAAAACCCCAACCCCCAAACCAAAACGCCAGAGTTCAGCACCCCTGTGTTGATTAAGAAGCAAGAGCAATGCACACTCTGAAACACTGCTGTCTGATTAGGATGATCACCTTAGTGGTTTACTTGCAACTTTGTGAGAGATGCCACATTAAAAATCTCTGAAATCCAGGGGAAGTGAGATCCCAGTGAGGGACTGCTGCTCCAACCTCATCATCAATGTTATGGATGACAACATGATTTTCTTAGAAATTAATTAGGGTGAAAGGCAGAATGATTCAAATCAAACAGGGGGATAAAACAAAGATTCTGCTGCATATGAATGATGTAAACAATACTTAAGCATGAGAAAATAATGTAAGTAAAAATATTAAATACTACTTTTGGCTTCTAAAGTAGGGCCACCTATAGTTTTATACTTAACATACTAATTATAAGTGTGTGAATTTATCTGCTAGATAAACTATAAAATACATTTAAGTTGAACCAAACATTTCTTTTGAAAACCTTTCATTTTTTTTCAGTTCTTCCTTTTTCTATGACAGGTAGACAATATGAACACATTACAAAAAGCTTCAGACTACCAAAATAGGCAAAATTGACATTTTTTCTTCGCAACTTTCATTCTAGAGACAGTTTACCTGCATCAGAGTGGGTTATACTTTACCCAGTGCCCCTGTCTTCACTGTAATCTGTTATTGTCTGCATTACCTGCCCTTGGCTCCATTAGGATGTGCGTCACCTCAGCCTGGTGCAGGTAATCACGGTCGATGACTGAAGCTGGTGTCCCCCCGCCCTGGCCCCCACAGCTTTGCAGCCCCAGTAGGGGCAGGGCAGGTCTCTCGCAGGGGCGTGGGGTAGCCTTGGCCAGTTGGAGCCCACTGGAGCCAGTTGGAGCTGGTTGCCCACCCCCGTGCTCACGTGACTGTCACTGCCTGTCGGGAGCTGCTGCTGGCCGGACTGGGGTTATGGCATGGCAGACTCCAGCCTGGTGGCCTGCTACTTGCCTGATGCCCGGGGCCGGGGCTGCCTGACACCCTGGGGAGCCCCCACAACTTCTGTCCCCTGGGGATTGACCAGCCCACGCCGCACCCTGACAACCCACCCCACCACGACCATAGTATTTTTGCTGATGAGGACCACACAGTGCTAATGGCTCCGGGCAACCCCCTCGCCCACTCCCATTAAGCCTAAGGAAGATGGAAGTGTTCACCTTGGGACCTATGGGGAAACTGGAGAAGCAAGCACACCACCAGGGAAAGGGGTAGAAGATGCTGGGAAGGTATTTATTGTATAACAGTTTGAAATGTATTGTTACTAAGACCTTTCTGTATTAATTAGGTAACTGGGACCACTAGACTGCTAAAATATTAATTGCACTAACAGTGAATTCTTGGCTTTGTATATATGGTATGTTCCTTTTTGTCCGTAAGATTTTGATGTAACAGTGGTAACATAGAAAGACCTATAAAGATTGCAAGAAATATTCTGGCAAAAGTGTTTTACAAAAATTACTTTTTTCACTATCCCTCCTTTGCACAAAGCTCTCTTTCCAGTGTTTCATTCAGCTTCTTTGTGGAAATATTGAATTCTATTTGTTTTCCTGGATAACCAAAGGAAGATGAGGAAAATCTTCAAAGAAGAAGAAACTTTTTCAGCAGCTCATTTTGAGCTAAATGTTGATAGAAAGATCAAGTACTTTATTAGTGAAGAGAAATCTGATCATTCCGATGCATGAGCAGTCATACTGAAATCACTCATAGGAGAGCTGAGGCACAGGGAAGAAATGAGTGAACCCTCCATATACAACACATAGTTACCAAATTCGAGAAGACTGTGCAGAAATAACAGAGTCTACGAGAAGGGATGAGATTTGGCTGCATTTTGCAGAAAATGTATTTTAAAAAAGAAGCTGTGTCCAGCACAGTTTAGTAAAGTTAAAAACCATTAGTATACTTTTAAAATGTTTGTGATTCTCAGGCTAGGTGTGCGGTGGTGTATGGTGGAGAATAAATTTGTGTCAGCCTTTCATTTAGTTGAGTAGAATAATTTTATCCTGAAGTTCCCAGGAAACCAAAAGAGACTTCTTTTTCCTAGACTGTTCTGTTTTCTGATGAAAATTGTCTACTGCACTTCTACTGTAGTAAAATGTACAAGAAAATCACATGTATAGCAGTTACTTATTTTCTTCATAAGCTTGCTTACCTGTTTTTCTCTTTTACCTCTCAAGACTCTTTCTCACTGAATAGAACATTAGCAGTTCCATTTATTTAAAAAAATGGGATACTACATACATGGATAAAGGTTTTATAAATGAGTCCAGATTAATGTGTCATTCTCTTATCATTACCACAAATGACTCAGAGTCCATGATTCACTGGAGTAAGAAGTACAAAATTCATGAGCTAAAGTTGTTTTACTTTATCTTCTCAAACCTTAGTGTTCTGGATGAATGAGAATAGACAGGGGCATGAACATTTTTAGTTAACATATGCGTGGCATCAAAATATGTCCAGAAGGATATTGCTGCTACCTGAATCTTTTCCTTAGCAACCTCTGAAGTGCTAGACCTCACAGAATGGTTATATATTTGTTGCATTTTACTGCCAAGTATAAGCTTTGATATACTGTCCTGATATTTCATCATATAAGTTTATATAGACACATTGCTGCTCATGAAGTAGCAATTACATTTCTTACATTTTTCTGCTGAAAAAGAAAACAGTATTGACCCCTGCCAAGATTTCTCATTAAAAGTTTAAAAAATTAGAAATACTTGTTACTAATTAGATAATTAGGAAGTAGATTAGAAACCTCTAAAGAGAAATGCACTTAAGCCTACAAGTATGTTACAATGTATCTGTTTGAATTCATTTCTGTGGTATAATTAGCATTATGTATTACCTTCACTGTTTTGATTAAAATGTATAATCTGAGGTACCATTAAGTCTAACACTTTGCATCTCACTGGATTCTTTATATAACTAATTAGCGCAAAGGTCGTAGTTCTCATTTTTCCAATAGCAACATATCATTAAAGAAGCACATCGCTGATTATGTTGATAGATGTGGTAGGACACCATAGAGATGAAATTTCCAATTTCCTAAATGGTGAATACAATTACAAATTTAGCAAAGCAAAAATCTGTGGTTTAGTACAATACCTTTGTACAATTGTGCCAATAAGAAGGAATTTTGATAGTTACACAAAGAAAAAACCCTGCTCTGATGCAAGAATTAAAATAAAAGTCTCTTTACGTGTCATTTATGAAGAATTTAAGAAGTTCAGTAATCAGATATGGACTCTACATAGCTGAAACATTACTTATTAACATTTTCAGTAAGTAATAGTAAAGTACACAGATACTGCTAAGGACAATGTCAAACGAGAAGATAGTTTCATGGTTTTAAACAGGTGAAAACACCCAAATCTGATGACAGGAAACCTGAAAATGAGTATGAATAAAAACCTTGGATCCAGTTTTATATTTTTTCCTCCTACTCATCTTCCACAGTTCCTATGTATCTCACATTTCTCTTCATCTCAGCCTTTCTTATGATTCCTAGCCTTCTGAACGTTGTGATCTCCTATCAATTATCTCCACTATTCTGCCTTCTCCTGTCTTGTATTTCATTAGATTTTCTGTCTACCCACTTATGTTTATATGCTGAGTATGACTTATTCCTCTGGAGCCATCTGTTTTCTCTCCAAAAGTAGTAAATAAAGGTCATTCTTAAGTGAACAGATTCATATCCACATAGAAATAATAAAAAGAAGTTACCTCCATTATGGACACATGATGGTGAGTTAAAAAAAAGCATTTTTCCTCCCTAACCCCTATTAAATTGTACTTACATCATGAAGTTGGTTTGCCCAGCAGTCATTTACACAGCAACCAGGTTCTTTTCTGGAGAAAATAAATTGTTTCCTCAGAGTAGACCTGAGAAGTCAATTACAGTTTAAGAGTTAAGCACCTAAATGTTTTCTCGAATTTTTTAGCTTGAAATGTGGAAGACATATTTTTCTTAAGCTGTTACTGATTTCAGCAGGAATAAGTCTCCTAAATACAAGTTAGGCACCCAGTAATCATTGCAGAAATGGCCACAAGGGCCATTTTCTAGTAATTGTGCCTGTTATTTGAATAATGGCCATAATACTTAAAATCTTATGATCTTAATTAGGAAAGATTGAAAAATTAACTAATTCCCATTTCCCAACAAAAGGACATATAATAAAATTATAGAAAGCTGGAAGCTAGAAGCATCTTGGGATGGGATTAATTTATCTGGGAGGGCCAGTTTGAGAGCAGCATTTGGAACTGATCTCCAGAGGGAGGGAAGATATACTAATGAGCACTGAATATTTGTAAATTTGTGAATATGGCCACTGGAGTCAGTGACTGTCCATGTATTTTACATATAACTAAGCTGTCATGCAAACAGATGCTAGGGAGATATCCCAGATTTACAGCTCCTCTGCTATATGGGATGTAAAGAAAACAAGCTGAACCTTATCAATGAAAACAAGCTGTTCCAGCTTGTATATGTTAGAAATTCCCATTGTGTAACAGCAGGTCCTATTTCTGTGGTGGGGGTGTCAAACAACGGAGAGACAGGATTTTTTTTCTGTATGTTTTACATAGGCATTGTTTGCTTCCCTGCCCATAGGTACTCATCTATCTCAACAGCTACTGTTTGCCTAGATTTAGAATCCCCCTTTAATCTACAAGGAGGTAGGAAAGGCTGAGACAAAGTAACATTTTGAAAGGAACTCCTCTTGGATTACTTCCATTTTTATTTTACTTATGTTGTATTAGGGCAGGGTCATGTCCTGAAAAACTGAGATATTTGGGAGTCTTCTGTTTATTCTTAAAGAGGTGCTGAGGATATTCAGTGCCCTTTAGTACACATTCTTACTAGGGGTCTAATGATTGCACACTAAAGATTATGTATATAGATTTAAATTATAAATGCATTCTGAACTCTGTTCTTTTTGACGTTGACTGACTCTGTTTCAGTTCTTCTTGGCAACTGCCTGGATGATGTTGTTTAAATGTGGTTTTCTTCCTATCCCTGTATCCAAACCTTGTTCATCCTGGCCCTTATTTGTGCTTCTTTGTGCCACAGCACCTCTTTCATCATTTCACTTACAAAAAAAGATTAAACTATTCCAGGAAGTGGGAGAGTAAATGCAATTGAATGGATATTTAGGAGGCCTGGATGCGCATGAATTGGCCCTCAGTACATAGTTTGGCCCTACGCCTTTAGTCTTTAAAACAAATTAAATCCTGAATGGCATTTCTCCAGGAAGCATGCTTGATGGAATCCAAATCCCAAATAGTAAACATAGGCTAAGTCTCTGAAGCAATTTTTCCCTTCATAAATAATTTTAGGAGGTGTAACCATTCTTTTCAATAAACACCTAAGGTTACAGTGCTCTCCTAGCCCAGAGATTTAAAATGCTGGACTGAAGCTAAACTGAAAATTGATGATACTGAACTGTAAGGAATTAGTTACTATGTTCATCACTGGCTGGTCACTGTGTTAGCCTTCTATAGTTAAAAGACAAACAAGCAGAGCAGACAAAAACTATGAAACAAAATATATTTTTGTAATTGACTTTGGAGCTTTAAACCATCTTAAGGTACTTACCACAGAATTTCTAAGCAGTATATATAGGTTCAAAGGTTCTAAAAAATTTCTTAGAGAAGCAAAACTCAAGAGCTTTTATGAAAATTACTATACCAGATCTGCCCTAAGATCATTTTGTCTTGGAGTTGAAGTCACTTGCTAAAGGGCTCAAAATATTTTATGTCTTTTATGAACTTGAGTGGTGAACAAACCCTGACTTTATTTGATTTTTCTCTATCAAATGTGTGACCTTTTAAATATGAAGGAGTTGGTTGGCCTACACCTTAGCTGGAGCCGTCTTAAGGAAATTCCTGTAATATTTTGACTGTATAATAATTTTGAGTGTTTATATAGGTATAACTCATAGGCAGGAGCTCTAGACCAGAAAAAAACCATGAGCAACTTAGGACATATTAAATATTGGAAAATAACAATTTGATAGCTAATTTCATTTAGTGAGTACATTTGAAAACAGTAGATTAAAGGTTAAATTACCATATAATTTCTTAGGTGAGCAAAGAAATAGTCTCTAAAATCACTGACTAGTTTATAAATGTAGGTTATTTTTATCTGAGACTAACAGACTCAGATTCAGAGACAGAACTGGAAAAACAAGTATATATTTTAAAGTTTATAAGTCCAGCATCTCAAAAGAAGTAATGAAAACAAGTTTTGTTTTCTTTTTTTTTTTCCTCTAAAACTTAGTACCTATAAATGTTGTTAAAAAGAACAAACAAAGCCTCTCAAAACAGTACAGTCTTCCATCAACTGTACAAGCGAAATGATTTGGCTTTTCTGACTGTTTTGGGTTTGTGTGGCGGGGTTTTGGTAGCAGGGGGGCAGGCCGCAGGGCTGGCTGCTGGTGGAAGCTGCTGGAAGCTTCCCCAGCTGGGAGCCGGACCCGCCTCTGGGAGAACAGATTCCAGAGGGGAAACCTGCCAGGAGTCGGGGGATCGGGATGGGAGAGGAACCCTTGTGCAGATCCCGAGGGTAGGGAGGAAGGAGGGGATGCCCCTGCAGCCCGTGGGGAGACCAGGCGGCAGGCTGTGTCCCCCCAGCCCACGGAGGGGAGCGGGGGAGCAGATGCCCACCTGCAGCCCGGGGAGAGAGGAGCCCACGCCGGAGCAGGGGCTGGAGGCCCCCCAAGATGGCCGCCGCTCCCTGGGAGCAGGCTGGGACTGAAGGACTGCGGCCTGCGGGAGGGACCCGCGCTGGGGCAGTTTCTGAGGAACTGCAGCCT